>NC_082640.1:56640860-56943891 GCF_028023285.1 Balaenoptera ricei
CAAAAACCTCACTGTGCAAAACACTAGGACAGGGAGGGCCACAGGCCTGGCCTCAGGCTCCAGGCACAAACCAGGGACGCTTGCTCATTTTGGCTTCCAAAATAAACACACGAAACAGCATGCACGAAGCGTGATCCTGGCCAAAACACACCTATCCAATGGCAAGCACACTGGGCCTAGACCGGCACACACCCCGACTCTTAAGACCAGCAAGAGAGCCTGCCCCCTCGCATTCCTTCAACCGCCTTTCAGCAGGGACCCGGGATACACAGATAAGCCAGCTTATGTGCAGACACGGTCGATCCTCAGACAGGAGCCCCTCCAATACTGGAGTCCTTGGTGGTATTTGCGTGCATGTCGGCAGGGGACACTGGCCCTCACTCCTAACAGTCCCTTACACCCGAGAGAGGAAACGTGCTGAACCTCAGTTTCGATAAGGAGACGGTAGAGTGTTCTCACCCATTCTGTTCAGAGTTTCCAAGGAATGCATACAAGGGTGTCATGATCGATCCAAGCACATGCTGAGATGCTGCAGAACACAACCGGGCAGTGCGTGGGGCTCTGCAGGGGAGCCATGAGCCTGGGGTACCCCAAAAGCCTGGAGAATCCATAGCCCTCAGGCCACTCAACAAGACGAACAATCAAGCCACTCTTGCAGCCATTGGGCCCATCTGAGGAAAACCTAATATCTAATGGCACATCCTGGGGTGGTTGAATACCTACCGTCCTGCGTTATCCGCGACCATGCTCGGGAACATGGCCCCGCCTCACTTTTTCCAGTTCTTCTTAGCACCTCCAGTCATCAGAGCACACGAAGATATTCTTTGTGTTGCCGACGGCGAGGCTTGCCCAGCAACTGCACCTGGGAAGTGGACTGGTGTCCTCAGAGGACATGATCCATACAAACATTTACCTGGGCTTGAGCTCTGAAACTGCTTCCCAAGGACCTCTATCCCTTACCGAGAATTGACTGCATGTCTGATAGTACGACTGCAGGAAGTTAGGCACATATATTGGCCGGTGTGTGAGAGGCTGTATTTGTGTGTTCACGCGTGTGGGCTCGTGTGACTGTGACTGCGCACGCAGACGCTCTTGTGGGTTTCTCTGTGTGCCGCTGACTACGCGTCTTGGTCTCTGTGTGTTCCTGCAGCCCTGTGAAGAGGCGTCCAACGGTAAATGCCATAGTTTATACACAACACCCTGGCTAGACCCCCAACTGAAAGGAGAAAGACCCCTGTCAGCTTCCAGAGGACGCATGCAAACTTTAACCCCCAGGGGCTGCTGAAATACTCCACGGACTCCCACTCTCCCACAGCCACGCCTTCTGACCAGAGCACAAAGACAGGACGAGACCTGCCTCCCGGCCGTGGGTGTGACATCTATGTGCAACTCGAGAACCTGCCAGCTACCAGCACATCTGATGTGCACTTGGGGTCACTCCCAGCACTTTCGGAAGCAAGGGAACTCCCATGGGTGAGCTGACACCGACCGACAGCATTCTACTGGCAAGATGCAGCCTGAATCCACTCAAGGGGCTAAAGAACATCGAACAAAGTGCAACTTCTCGCCAACTAGGCCTAACCACTTTCCTTGGACCCGTGGGAATGCCCACCACAGGAAGCAGTGGGCTTCAGCAGCCATGACCCATGTTGGAACCCCACAGCGGAAACTAGGCCACCTTCCCGGCCATGTCTCAGGCAGCTCCCATCCTGCAAGGTTTGCGGCCCTGACCCCTAAGGAACCGCTCAAACGCTCAACAGCCTCGTCCACCGTGCCCTACTCCAGCCAGCAGGGCGATGCGCCCCTACTGGAAGCCACAGACATCTTCCGAACACGGGAACACTGAACACCAGGAAAGACAGACCGCAAGCTTGTCTGCTTTGAAGATGCTGATCCCACCTGATGCGTCCTGGAAATTCTCCACTGCCACAGTGGCAGCACCGAGGAACTCACAGTGATCAAAGGCATGGTCCCCGAGAACCACAGACAGACTTGCAACGGAAGACCTCTGCCATGTGAGGGGACTTGGAAGCCTGAAAGGGAACAGTGGCTGGCCTTGGCAGCACACCAGGGATGGCAACAGTGCCCCCTTCTCTGCCCCGCCAATGGACTGCTCTGGATAAAGCTCTGGCTATTCGAAAGGCTTGCATGCCACACGGACCGGCCGCGTCATGCCCTCCGGCAGAAATACTATCGCTTTGCACATTCCCAAAAGAGGGAAAAGAGCGACCAAAGGGCTTGTTTGCATAACTCACCTCCCCCCGAGAAGTCCGGCACAGATGCCTCAGCATGTCCATCTTCTCTATGTCCCGCAAGACACCCGTGGGGAGTCACTCCTCTGGAAACGGGATTGCAACTCTTCACAGGTAACCTACCTCACTGCATCCTCATGAACTGCCAAAGCCATCCCCACCATAGGCAGCTGATGCCAGGCCATCACGAACAAGACACATCCTTGGGAAGCCGAGGCCAGCGCCTGCAACCCAATGATGACAGCCCATCCCACGACATCACACAGGACCTGTCCTCATGATACCTTACCTTTCTCTCCAGGGCAGCAGCCACTACGCAGGCTTAAATGCAGCACTCGATCGTCACACCACTCCACGATGATCCACTTAGAACCAACAGTGTGCTGGCAGCTTCAAGGGCAGCACCGAGGCCTAATCCATCAGCCCCCTTCCGCCATCACCAAACTCCATCCAACCCCCGCCCACTGCTCCAGCCCCACCGGGCACTCAAGAACCTCACTGCACCAAACACAACAACAGAGAGGGCCACAGGCCTGGCCTGAGGCTCCAGGCTCCAACCAGGGAACCTTGCTCATTTTGGCTTCCAAAATCAACCACCGAAGCGGCATGCACAAAGCATGATCCTGGTCAAAACACACTTCTCCAAGCTGAAAGCTCACTGGGCCCACACCAGCACACACTCTGACTCTGAAGACTAGGAGGAGAGCCTGCCCCCTTGCATTCCCTCACGGCCTTTTAGCAGGGACCACGGATTCATAGATAACCTAGCTTATGGGCAGACACGGTGGACCCTCAGACAGGAGCCCCTCCAATGCTAGAGCCCTTAGTGGTGTTTGCATGCATGTCAGCAGGGGATGTTGGCCCTCACTCCTAACTGTCCCCTACCCCCGAGAGGAAACCTGCTGGACCTCAGTTTCCATGTGGAGACCGTAGAGCTTTCTCACTCATTTTGTTCAGATTTTCCAAGGAATGCATAAAAGGGTGTCATCATCGATCCAAGCACATGCTGGGACGCTGCAGAACACAAACGGGCAGGCCGTGGGGCTCTGCAGAGGAGCCATGACCCAGAAGTACTCCAACAGCCTGGGGAATCCACAGTCCTCAAGCCACTCAGCAAGACCAACAATCAATCCACTCTTGCAGCCATTGGACCCATCTGAGGAAAACCTAATATCCAATGGCACATCTTAGTATGGGTGAATGCTACTGTCCTGAGTTATCCCCAGCCACGCTCAGCAACGTGCGCCTGCTCCACTTTTTCCAGTTCCCCTTAGCACATCCAGTTATCAGACAACACGAAGGTCTTCTTGTCTTTGCCGACGGCCAGCCTTACCCTGCAACTGCACCTGAGAAGTGGACAGAAATCAGGCAGGCTTCTGAATTGCACCAGAGTCCTCAGAGAACATGATTCTTGTGAAAACTTACCTACGTGTCAGCCCGGAACCTGCTACCCAAGTACCACTATCCCTTACCGAAAACTGATTGCGTGTCTCACAGCACGACTGGAGGAAGTTAGGCATGTATGTTGGCCAGTGTGTGAGACGCTGTATGTGTGTATTCACGCGTGTGGGCGTGTGTGACTGTGACTGCGCACGAAGATGCACTCGTGGGTTCCGGTGTGTGCCGCTGAATACGCGTCTTGGTCTCTGGGTGTCCCTGTGGCCCTCTGCAGACGCCTCCAACAGTAAACGCCATAGTTTATACACACCATCCTGGTTGGACCCCCAACTGAAAGGAGAAAGACCCCTGTCAGCTTCAAGAGGCCACATGCGAACTTTGACCCCCAGGGACTGTTGAAATAGTCCACAGACTCCCGCTCTCTCACAGCCACGCCTTCTGACCAAAGCACAAAGACTGGACGAGACCTGCCTCCCGGCCGTGGCTGTCACATCTATGTGGACCTGGAGACCCTGCCACCTACCAGCACATCTGATGTGCCCTTGGGGTCACTCCCAGCACTCCTGGAAGCAAGGGAACATCCCAGGGGCGGGCTGATAGCGACCTGCAGTTGCCTACAGGAAAGATGCAGCACGGCACTTCTCAAGGGGCTAAGGAACTGCGGACCAAGTGCGTCTTCTCACCAACTAGACCAAATCACTCTCCGTGACCCCGTGGGAATGCCCACAATGGGAAGTGTTGGGCTTCAGCAACCATGACACAGGTTGGAACACCAGAGCCGAATTTAGGCCACCTCCTCACCCACGTATCGGCAAGTTTCCAACTGGCAGGGTTCGTGGCCCTGACAACTGGGAAAACGCTCAAATGATACACAGCCTCTTCCTAAGTGCCCTCCTCCTGCATGCAGGGCGACTCGACACTATTGGAAGCCACAGACATCATGCGAACACGGGGACACTGAACACCAGGGAAGACAGACCGCAAGCCTGTCTGCTTTGATGATGCCCACACCACCCCATGCATCCTGGCAATTCTCCACTCCCACAGCAACACTACCGAGGAACTCACAGCGATCAAATGCACTGTTCCTGAGGACCACAGACAGACTTTCAACGGAAGACCTCTGCCACACGAGGGGACCTGGAAGCTTGAAAGGGCACAGTGGCTGTCCACGACAGCACACCTGGCATCGCAACAGTGCCCCCATCTCTGCCCCACCCACGGACTGCTGCAGATAAACCTCAGGCTGTTCGAACGGCCTGCATGCCAAACTGGCTGGCGGTGTCATGCCCCCCTGGGAGAAACACTTTTGCTTTGCACATTCCCAAACAAGGGAAGAAAGCAGCCAATAGGGATGTTCGCATAACTCACCTACCTCCAAGGAGGCCGGCACAGACGCCTCACAATGTCGATCTTCTCTACGTCCCCCAAGACATCCTTTGGATGTCATTCCTCCGGCAATGAGATGATAACTCTACACAGGTTACCTACCTCACCTCATGCACTTGAACTGCCAAAGCCACCCCCTCCATAGGCAGCTGATGCCAGCCTATCACGAACACGACTCATCCTTGGGAAGCCAAGGCCAGCACCTGCAACCCAATTATGACAGCCTATTCCACGACCTCACAAAGGACCGGTCCTCATCATCCCTTACCTTCCTGTCCAGGCCATCAGCGACCACGCAGGTTTAAATGCAGCACTCGATCCTCACCCCACTCCACGATGCCCCACTTGGCACCAACACTGTGCTGGGTGTTAAAGTAGAGGAGCAGACAAGGGCAGCAGTGTGGCCTAATCCATCAGCCCCTTTCCGCCGACGCCCAACCCGAGCCCAACCCCGCCCAATTCTCCAGCCTCACTAGGGACTCAAAAACCTCACTGTGCAAAACACTAGGACAGGGAGGGCCACAGGCCTGGCCTCAGGCTCCAGGCACAAACCAGGGACGCTTGCTCATTTTGGCTTCCAAAATAAACACACGAAACAGCATGCACGAAGCGTGATCCTGGCCAAAACACACCTATCCAATGGCAAGCACACTGGGCCTAGACCGGCACACACCCCGACTCTTAAGACCAGCAAGAGAGCCTGCCCCCTCGCATTCCTTCAACTGCCTTTCAGCAGGGACCCGGGATACACAGATAAGCCAGCTTATGTGCAGACACGGTCGATCCTCAGACAGGAGCCCCTCCAATACTGGAGTCCTTGGTGGTATTTGCGTGCATGTCGGCAGGGGACACTGGCCCTCACTCCTAACAGTCCCCTACACCCGAGAGAGGAAACGTGCTGAACCTCAGTTTCGATAAGGAGATGGTAGAGTGTTCTCACCCATTCTGTTCAGAGTTTCCAAGGAATGCATACAAGAGTGTCATCATCGATCCAAGCACATGCTGGGATGCTGCAGAACACAACCGGGCAGTGCGTGGGGCTCTGCAGGGGAGCCATGAGCCTGGAGTACCCCAAAAGCCTGGAGAATCCATAGCCCTCAGGCCACTCAACAAGACGAACAATCAAGCCACTCTTGCAGCCATTGGGCCCATCTGAGGAAAACCTAATATCTAATGGCACATCTTGGGGTGGTTGAATACCTACCGTCCTGAGTTATCCGCGACCATGCTCGGGAACATGGTCCCGCCTCACTTTTTCCAGTTCTTCTTAGCACCTCCAGTCATCAGAGCACACGAAGATCTTCTTGTTTTTGCCGACGGCGAGGCTTGCCCAGCAACTGCACCTGGGAAGTGGACTGGTGTCCTCAGAGGACATGATCCATACAAACATTTACCTGGGCTTGAGCTCTGAAACTGCTTCCCAAGGACCTCTATCCCTTACCGAGAATTGACTGCATGTCTGATAGTACGACTGCAGGAAGTTAGGCACATACATTGGCCGGTGTGTGAGAGGCTGTATTTGTGTGTTCACGCGTGTGGGCGTGTGTGACTGTGACTGCGCACACAGACGCTCTTGTGGGTTTCTCTGTGTGCCGCTGACTACGCGTCTTGGTCTCTGTGTGTCCCTGTAGCCCTGTGAAGAGGCGTCCAACGGTAAACGCCATAGTTGTGTATAACAACACCCTGGCTAGACCCCCAACTGAAAGGAGAAAGCCCCCTGTCAGCTTCCAGAGGCCGCATGCAAACTTTAACCCCCAGGGGCTGTTGAAATACTCCACGGACTCCCACTCTCCCACAGCCACGCCTTCTGACCAGAGCACAAAGACTGGACGAGACCTGCCTCCCGGCCGTGGGTGTGACATCTACGTGCAACTCGAGAACCTGCCAGCTACCAGCACATCTGATGTGCACTTGGGGTCACTCCCAGCACTTTCGGAAGCAAGGGAACTCCCATGGGTGAGCTGACACCGACCTACAGCATTCTACTGGCAAGATGCAGCCTGAATCCACTCAAGGGGCTAAAGAACATCGAACAAAGTGCAACTTCTCGCCAACTAGGCCTAACCACTTTCCTTGGACCCGTGGGAATGCCCACCACAGGAAGCAGTGGGCTTCAGCAGCCATGACCCATGTTGGAACCCCACAGCGGAAACTAGGCCACCTTCCCGGCCATGTCTCAGGCAGCTCCCATCCTGCAAGGTTTGCGGCCCTGACCCCTAAGGAACCGCTCAACCGCTCAACAGCCTCGTCCACCGTGTCCTACTCCAGCCAGCAGGGCGACGCGTCCCTACTGGAAGACACAGACATCTTCCGAACACGGGAACACTGAACACCAGGGAAGACAGACGGCAAGCCTGTCTGCTTTGAAGATGCTGATCCCACCTGAGGCATCCTGGAAATTCTCCACTGCCACAGTGGCAGCACCGAGGAACTCACAGTGATCAAAGGCATGGTCCCCGAGGACCACAGATATACTTTCAACGGAAGACCTCTGCCATGTGAGGGGACTTGGAAGCCTGAAAGGGAACAGTGGCTGGCCTTGGCAGTGCACCAGGGATGGCAACAGTGCCCCCTTCTCTGCCCCGCCAACGGACTGCTCTGGATAAAGCTCTGGCTATTCGAAAGGCCTGCATGCCACACGGGCCGGCCGCGTCATGCCCTCCGGCAGAAACACTATCACTTTGCACATTCCCAAAAGAGGGAAAAGAGCGACCAAAGGGCTTGTTTGCATAACTCACCTCCCCCAGAGAAGGCCGGCACAGATGCCTCAGCATGTCCATCTTCTCTATGTCCCGCAAGACACCCGTGGGGAGTCACTCCTCTGGAAACGGGATTGCAACTCTTCACAGGTAACCCACCTCACTGCATCCTCATGAACTGCCAAAGCCATCCCCACCATAGTCAGCTGATGCCAGGCCATCACGAACAAGACACATCCTTGGGAAGCCGAGGCCAGCGCCTGCAACCCAATGATGACAGCCCATCCCACGACATCACACAGGACCTGTCCTCATGATACCTTTCCTTTCTCTCCAGGGCAGCAGCCACTACGCAGGCTTAAATGCAGCACTCGATCGTCACCCCACTCCACGATGATCCACATAGTGCCAACAGTGTGCTGGCAGCTTCAGGGGCAGCACCGAGGCCTAATCCATCAGCCCCCTTCCACCATCACCAAATTCCATCCAACCCCCGCCCACTGCTCCAGCCCCACCTGGCACTCAAGAACCTCACCGCACCAAACACAACAACAGAGAGGGCCACAGGCCTGGCCTGAGGCTGCAGGCTCCAACCAGGGAACCTTGCTCATTTTGGCTTCCAAAATCAACCACAGAAGCGGCATGCACAAAGCATGATCCTGGTCAAAACACACTTCTCCAAGCTGAAAGCTCACTGGGCCCACACCAGCACACACTCTGACTCTGAAGACTAGCAGGAGACCCTGCCCCCTTGCATTCCCTCATGGCCTTTTAGCAGGGACCACGGATTCATAGATGACCCAGCTTATGGGCAGACACGGTCGACCCTCAGACAGGAGCCCCTCCAATGCGAGAGCCCTTAGTGGTATTTGCATGCATGTCAGCAGGGGATGTTGGTCCTCACTGCTAACTGTCCCCTACCCCCGAGAGGAAACCTGCTGGACCTCAGTTTCCATGTGGAGACCGTAGAGCTTTCTCACTCATTTTGTTCAGATTTTCCAAGGAATGCATACAAGGGTGTCATCATCGATCCAAGCACATGCTGGGACGCTGCAGAACACAAACGGGCAGGCCGTGGGTCTCTGCAGAGGAGCCATGACCCAGAAGTACTCCAACAGCCTGGGGAATCCACAGTCCTCAAGCCACTCAGCAAGACCAACAATCAATCCACTCTTGCAGCCATTGGACCCATCTGAGGAAAACCTAATATCCAATGGCACATCTTAGTATGGGTGAATGCTACTGTCCTGAGTTATCCCCAGCCACGCTCAGCAACGTGCGCCTGCTCCACTTTTTCCAGTTCCCCTTAGCACATCCAGTTATCAGACAACACGAAGGTCTTCTTGTCTTTGCCGACGGCCAGCCTTACCCTGCAACTGCACCTGAGAAGTGGACAGAAATCAGGCAGGCTTCTGAATTGCACCAGAGTCCTCAGAGAACATGATTCTTGTGAAAACTTACCTACGTGTCAGCCCGGAACCTGCTACCCAAGTACCACTATCCCTTACCGAAAACTGATTGCGTGTCTCACAGCACGACTGGAGGAAGTTAGGCATGTACGTTGGCCGGTGTGTGAGACGCTGTATGTGTGTATTCACGCGTGTGGGCGTGTGTGACTGTGACTGCGCACGAAGATGCACTCGTGGGTTCCGGTGTGTGCCGCTGAATACGCGTCTTGGTCTCTGGGTGTCCCTGTGGCCCTCTGCAGACGCCTCCAACAGTAAACGCCATAGTTTATACACACCATCCTGGTTGGACCCCCAACTGAAAGGAGAAAGACCCCTGTCAGCTTCAAGAGGCCACATGCGAACTTTGACCCCCAGGGACTGTTGAATTAGTCCACAGACTCCCGCTCTCTCACAGCCACGCCTTCTGACCAAAGCACAAAGACTGGACGAGACCTGCCTCCCGGCCGTGGCTGTCACATCTATGTGGACCTGGAGACCCTGCCACCTACCAGCACATCTGATGTGCCCTTGGGGTCACTCCCAGCACTCCTGGAAGCAAGGGAACATCCCAGGGGCGGGCTGATAGCGACCTGCAGTTGCCTACAGGAAAGATGCAGCACGGCACTTCTCAAGGGGCTAAGGAACTGCGGACCAAGTGCGTCTTCTCACCAACTAGACCAAATCACTCTCCGTGACCCCGTGGGAATGCCCACAATGGGAAGTGTTGGGCTTCAGCAACCATGACACAGGTTGGAACACCAGAGCCGAATTTAGGCCACCTCCTCACCCACGTATCGGCAAGTTTCCAACTGGCAGGGTTCGTGGCCCTGACAACTGGGAAAACGCTCAAATGATACACAGCCTCTTCCTAAGTGCCCTCCTCCTGCATGCAGGGCGACTCGACACTATTGGAAGCCACAGACATCATGCGAACACGGGGACACTGAACACCAGGGAAGACAGACCGCAAGCCTGTCTGCTTTGATGATGCCCACACCACCCCATGCATCCTGGCAATTCTCCACTCCCACAGCAACACTACCGAGGAACTCACAGCGATCAAATGCACTGTTCCTGAGGACCACAGACAGACTTTCAACGGAAGACCTCTGCCACACGAGGGGACCTGGAAGCTTGAAAGGGCACAGTGGCTGTCCACGACAGCACACCTGGCATCGCAACAGTGCCCCCATCTCTGCCCCACCCACGGACTGCTGCAGATAAACCTCAGGCTGTTCGAACGGCCTGCATGCCAAACTGGCTGGCGGTGTCATGCCCCCCCGGGAGAAACACTTTTGCTTTGCACATTCCCAAACAAGGGAAGAAAGCAGCCAATAGGGATGTTCGCATAACTCACCTACCTCCAAGGAGGCCGGCACAGACGCCTCACAATGTCGATCTTCTCTACGTCCCCCAAGACACCCTTTGGATGTCATTCCTCCGGCAATGAGATGATAACTCTACACAGGTTACCTACCTCACCTCATGCACTTGAACTGCCAAAGCCACCCCCTCCATAGGCAGCTGATGCCAGCCTATCACGAACACGACTCATCCTTGGGAAGCCAAGGCCAGCACCTGCAACCCAATTATGACAGCCTATTCCACGACCTCACAAAGGACCGGTCCTCATCATCCCTTACCTTCCTGTCCAGGCCATCAGCGACCACGCAGGTTTAAATGCAGCACTCGATCCTCACCCCACTCCACGATGCCCCACTTGGCACCAACACTGTGCTGGGTGTTAAAGTAGAGGAGCAGACAAGGGCAGCAGTGTGGCCTAATCCATCAGCCCCTTTCCGCCGACGCCCAACCCGAGCCCAACCCCGCCCAATTCTCCAGCCTCACTAGGGACTCAAAAACCTCACTGTGCAAAACACTAGGACAGGGAGGGCCACAGGCCTGGCCTCAGGCTCCAGGCACAAACCAGGGACGCTTGCTCATTTTGGCTTCCAAAATAAACACACGAAACAGCATGCACGAAGCGTGATCCTGGCCAAAACACACCTATCCAATGGCAAGCACACTGGGCCTAGACCGGCACACACCCCGACTCTTAAGACCAGCAAGAGAGCCTGCCCCCTCGCATTCCTTCAACCGCCTTTCAGCAGGGACCCGGGATACACAGATAAGCCAGCTTATGTGCAGACACGGTCGATCCTCAGACAGGAGCCCCTCCAATACTGGAGTCCTTGGTGGTATTTGCGTGCATGTCGGCAGGGGACACTGGCCCTCACTCCTAACAGTCCCCTACACCTGAGAGAGGAAACGTGCTGAACCTCAGTTTCGATAAGGAGACGGTAGAGTGTTCTCACCCATTCTGTTCAGAGTTTCCAAGGAATGCATACAAGAGTGTCATCATCGATCCAAGCACATGCTGGGATGCTGCAGAACACAACCGGGCAGTGCGTGGGGCTCTGCAGGGGAGCCATGAGCCTGGAGTACCCCAAAAGCCTGGAGAATCCATAGCCCTCAGGCCACTCAACAAGACGAACAATCAAGCCACTCTTGCAGCCATTGGGCCCATCTGAGGAAAACCTAATATCTAATGGCACATCTTGGGGTGGTTGAATACCTACCGTCCTGAGTTATCCGCGACCATGCTCGGGAACATGGTCCCGCCTCACTTTTTCCAGTTCTTCTTAGCACCTCCAGTCATCAGAGCACACGAAGATCTTCTTGTTTTTGCCGACGGCGAGGCTTGCCCAGCAACTGCACCTGGGAAGTGGACTGGTGTCCTCAGAGGACATGATCCATACAAACATTTACCTGGGCTTGAGCTCTGAAACTGCTTCCCAAGGACCTCTATCCCTTACCGAGAATTGACTGCATGTCTGATAGTACGACTGCAGGAAGTTAGGCACATACATTGGCCGGTGTGTGAGAGGCTGTATTTGTGTGTTCACGCGTGTGGGCGTGTGTGACTGTGACTGCGCACGCAGACGCTCTTGTGGGTTTCTCTGTGTGCCGCTGACTACGCGTCTTGGTCTCTGTGTGTCCCTGTAGCCCTGTGAAGAGGCGTCCAACGGTAAACGCCATAGTTGTGTATAACAACACCCTGGCTAGACCCCCAACTGAAAGGAGAAAGCCCCCTGTCAGCTTCCAGAGGCCGCATGCAAACTTTAACCCCCAGGGGCTGTTGAAATACTCCACGGACGCCCACTCTCCCACAGCCACGCCTTCTGACCAGAGCACAAAGACTGGACGAGACCTGCCTCCCGGCCGTGGGTGTGACATCTACGTGCAACTCGAGAACCTGCCAGCTACCAGCACATCTGATGTGCACTTGGGGTCACTCCCAGCACTTTCGGAAGCAAGGGAACTCCCATGGGTGAGCTGACACCGACCTACAGCATTCTACTGGCAAGATGCAGCCTGAATCCACTCAAGGGGCTAAAGAACATCGAACAAAGTGCAACTTCTCGCCAACTAGGCCTAACCACTTTCCTTGGACCCGTGGGAATGCCCACCACAGGAAGCAGTGGGCTTCAGCAGCCATGACCCATGTTGGAACCCCACAGCGGAAACTAGGCCACCTTCCCGGCCATGTCTCAGGCAGCTCCCATCCTGCAAGGTTTGCGGCCCTGACCCCTAAGGAACCGCTCAACCGCTCAACAGCCTCGTCCACCGTGTCCTACTCCAGCCAGCAGGGCGACGCGTCCCTACTGGAAGACACAGACATCTTCCGAACACGGGAACACTGAACACCAGGGAAGACAGACGGCAAGCCTGTCTGCTTTGAAGATGCTGATCCCACCTGAGGCATCCTGGAAATTCTCCACTGCCACAGTGGCAGCACCGAGGAACTCACAGTGATCAAAGGCATGGTCCCCGAGGACCACAGATATACTTTCAACGGAAGACCTCTGCCATGTGAGGGGACTTGGAAGCCTGAAAGGGAACAGTGGCTGGCCTTGGCAGTGCACCAGGGATGGCAACAGTGCCCCCTTCTCTGCCCCGCCAACGGACTGCTCTGGATAAAGCTCTGGCTATTTGAAAGGCCTGCATGCCACACGGGCCGGCCGCGTCATGCCCTCCGGCAGAAACACTATCGCTTTGCACATTCCCAAAAGAGGGAAAAGAGCGACCAAAGGGCTTGTTTGCATAACTCACCTCCCCCAGAGAAGGCCGGCACAGATGCCTCAGCATGTCCATCTTCTCTATGTCCCGCAAGACACCCGTGGGGAGTCACTCCTCTGGAAACGGGATTGCAACTCTTCACAGGTAACCTACCTCACTGCATCCTCATGAACTGCCAAAGCCATCCCCACCATAGGCAGCTGATGCCAGGCCATCACGAACAAGACACATCCTTGGGAAGCCGAGGCCAGCGCCTGCAACCCAATGATGACAGCCCATCCCACGACATCACACAGGACCTGTCCTCATGATACCTTACCTTTCTCTCCAGGGCAGCAGCCACTACGCAGGCTTAAATGCAGCACTCGATCGTCACCCCACTCCACGATGATCCACATAGCGCCAACAGTGTGCTGGCAGCTTCAGGGGCAGCACCGAGGCCTAATCCATCAGCCCCCTTCCACCATCACCAAATTCCATCCAACCCCCGCCCACTGCTCCAGCCCCACCTGGCACTCAAGAACCTCACCGCACCAAACACAACAACAGAGAGGGCCACAGGCCTGGCCTGAGGCTGCAGGCTCCAACCAGGGAACCTTGCTCATTTTGGCTTCCAAAATCAACCACCGAAGCGGCATGCACAAAGCATGATCCTGGTCAAAACACACTTCTCCAAGCTGAAAGCTCACTGGGCCCACACCAGCACACACTCTGACTCTGAAGACTAGCAGGAGACCCTGCCCCCTTGCATTCCCTCACGGCCTTTTAGCAGGGACCACGGATTCATAGATGACCCAGCTTATGGGCAGACACGGTCGACCCTCAGACAGGAGCCCCTCCAATGCGAGAGCCCTTAGTGGTATTTGCATGCATGTCAGCAGGGGATGTTGGTCCTCACTGCTAACTGTCCCCTACCCCCGAGAGGAAACCTGCTGGACCTCAGTTTCCATGTGGAGACCGTAGAGCTTTCTCACTCATTTTGTTCAGATTTTCCAAGGAATGCATACAAGGGTGTCATCATCGATCCAAGCACATTCTGGGACGCTGCAGAACACAAACGGGCAGGCCGTGGGGCTCTGCAGAGGAGCCATGACCCAGAAGTACTCCAACAGCCTGGGGAATCCACAGTCCTCAAGCCACTCAGCAAGACCAACAATCAATCCACTCTTGCAGCCATTGGACCCATCTGAGGAAAACCTAATATCCAATGGCACATCTTAGTATGGGTGAATGCTACTGTCCTGAGTTATCCCCAGCCACGCTCAGCAACGTGCGCCTGCTCCACTTTTTCCAGTTCCCCTTAGCACATCCAGTTATCAGACAACACGAAGGTCTTCTTGTCTTTGCCGACGGCCAGCCTTACCCTGCAACTGCACCTGAGAAGTGGACAGAAATCAGGCAGGCTTCTGAATTGCACCAGAGTCCTCAGAGAACATGATTCTTGTGAAAACTTACCTACGTGTCAGCCCGGAACCTGCTACCCAAGTACCACTATCCCTTACCGAAAACTGATTGCGTGTCTCACAGCACGACTGGAGGAAGTTAGGCATGTACGTTGGCCGGTGTGTGAGACGCTGTATGTGTGTATTCACGCGTGTGGGCGTGTGTGACTGTGACTGCGCACGAAGATGCACTCGTGGGTTCCGGTGTGTGCCGCTGAATACGCGTCTTGGTCTCTGGGTGTCCTTGTGGCCCTCTGCAGACGCCTCCAACAGTAAACGCCATAGTTTATACACACCATCCTGGTTGGACCCCCAACTGAAAGGAGAAAGACCCCTGTCAGCTTCAAGAGGCCACATGCGAACTTTGACCCCCAGGGACTGTTGAATTAGTCCACAGACTCCCGCTCTCTCACAGCCACGCCTTCTGACCAAAGCACAAAGACTGGACGAGACCTGCCTCCCGGCCGTGGCTGTCACATCTATGTGGACCTGGAGACCCTGCCACCTACCAGCACATCTGATGTGCCCTTGGGGTCACTCCCAGCACTCCTGGAAGCAAGGGAACATCCCAGGGGCGGGCTGATAGCGACCTGCAGTTGCCTACAGGAAAGATGCAGCACGGCACTTCTCAAGGGGCTAAGGAACTGCGGACCAAGTGCGTCTTCTCACCAACTAGACCAAATCACTCTCCGCGACCCCGTGGGAATGCCCACAATGGGAAGTGTTGGGCTTCAGCAACCATGACACAGGTTGGAACACCAGAGCCGAATTTAGGCCACCTCCTCACCCACGTATCGGCAAGTTTCCAACTGGCAGGGTTCGTGGCCCTGACAACTGGGAAAACGCTCAAATGATACACAGCCTCTTCCTAAGTGCCCTCCTCCTGCATGCAGGGCGACTCGACACTATTGGAAGCCACAGACATCATGCGAACACGGGGACACTGAACACCAGGGAAGACAGACCGCAAGCCTGTCTGCTTTGATGATGCCCACACCACCCCATGCATCCTGGCAATTCTCCACTCCCACAGCAACACTACCGAGGAACTCACAGCGATCAAATGCACTGTTCCTGAGGACCACAGACAGACTTTCAACGGAAGACCTCTGCCACACGAGGGGACCTGGAAGCTTGAAAGGGCACAGTGGCTGTCCACGACAGCACACCTGGCATCGCAACAGTGCCCCCATCTCTGCCCCACCCACGGACTGCTGCAGATAAACCTCAGGCTGTTCGAACGGCCTGCATGCCAAACTGGCTGGCGGTGTCATGCCCCCCCGGGAGAAACACTTTTGCTTTGCACATTCCCAAACAAGGGAAGAAAGCAGCCAATAGGGATGTTCGCATAACTCACCTACCTCCAAGGAGGCCGGCACAGACGCCTCACAATGTCGATCTTCTCTACGTCCCCCAAGACACCCTTTGGATGTCATTCCTCCGGCAATGAGATGATAACTCTACACAGGTTACCTACCTCACCTCATGCACTTGAACTGCCAAAGCCACCCCCTCCATAGGCAGCTGATGCCAGCCCATCACGAACACGACTCATCCTTGGGAAGCCAAGGCCAGCACCTGCAACCCAATTATGACAGCCTATTCCACGACCTCACAAAGGACCGGTCCTCATCATCCCTTACCTTCCTGTCCAGGCCATCAGCGACCACGCAGGTTTAAATGCAGCACTCGATCCTCACCCCACTCCACGATGCCCCACTTGGCACCAACACTGTGCTGGGTGTTAAAGTAGAGGAGCAGACAAGGGCAGCAGTGTGGCCTAATCCATCAGCCCCTTTCCGCCGACGCCCAACCCGAGCCCAACCCCGCCCAATTCTCCAGCCTCACTAGGGACTCAAAAACCTCACTGTGCAAAACACTAGGACAGGGAGGGCCACAGGCCTGGCCTCAGGCTCCAGGCACAAACCAGGGACGCTTGCTCATTTTGGCTTCCAAAATAAACACACGAAACAGCATGCACGAAGCGTGATCCTGGCCAAAACACACCTATCCAATGGCAAGCACACTGGGCCTAGACCGGCACACACCCGGACTCTTAAGACCAGCAAGAGAGCCTGCCCCCTCGCATTCCTTCAACCGCCTTTCAGCAGGGACCCGGGATACACAGATAAGCCAGCTTATGTGCAGACACGGTCGATCCTCAGACAGGAGCCCCTCCAATACTGGAGTCCTTGGTGGTATTTGCGTGCATGTCGGCAGGGGACACTGGCCCTCACTCCTAACAGTCCCCTACACCCGAGAGAGGAAACGTGCTGAACCTCAGTTTCGATAAGGAGACGGTAGAGTGTTCTCACCCATTCTGTTCAGAGTTTCCAAGGAATGCATACAAGAGTGTCATCATCGATCCAAGCACATGCTGGGATGCTGCAGAACACAACCGGGCAGTGCGTGGGGCTCTGCAGGGGAGCCATGAGCCTGGAGTACCCCAAAAGCCTGGAGAATCCATAGCCCTCAGGCCACTCAACAAGACGAACAATCAAGCCACTCTTGCAGCCATTGGGCCCATCTGAGGAAAACCTAATATCTAATGGCACATCTTGGGGTGGTTGAATACCTACCGTCCTGAGTTATCCGCGACCATGCTCGGGAACATGGTCCCGCCTCACTTTTTCCAGTTCTTCTTAGCACCTCCAGTCATCAGAGCACACGAAGATCTTCTTGTTTTTGCCGACGGCGAGGCTTGCCCAGCAACTGCACCTGGGAAGTGGACTGGTGTCCTCAGAGGACATGATCCATACAAACATTTACCTGGGCTTGAGCTCTGAAACTGCTTCCCAAGGACCTCTATCCCTTACCGAGAATTGACTGCATGTCTGATAGTACGACTGCAGGAAGTTAGGCACATACATTGGCCGGTGTGTGAGAGGCTGTATTTGTGTGTTCACGCGTGTGGGCGTGTGTGACTGTGACTGCGCACGCAGACGCTCTTGTGGGTTTCTCTGTGTGCCGCTGACTACGCGTCTTGGTCTCTGTGTGTCCCTGTAGCCCTGTGAAGAGGCGTCCAACGGTAAACGCCATAGTTGTGTATAACAACACCCTGGCTAGACCCCCAACTGAAAGAAGAAAGCCCCCTGTCAGCTTCCAGAGGCCGCATGCAAACTTTAACCCCCAGGGGCTGTTGAAATACTCCACGGACGCCCACTCTCCCACAGCCACGCCTTCTGACCAGAGCACAAAGACTGGACGAGACCTGCCTCCCGGCCGTGGGTGTGACATCTACGTGCAACTCGAGAACCTGCCAGCTACCAGCACATCTGATGGGCACTTGGGGTCACTCCCAGCACTTTCGGAAGCAAGGGAACTCCCATGGGTGAGCCGACACCGACCTACAGCATTCTACTGGCAAGATGCAGCCTGAATCCACTCAAGGGGCTAAAGAACATCGAACAAAGTGCAACTTCTCGCCAACTAGGCCTAACCACTTTCCTTGGACCCGTGGGAATGCCCACCACAGGAAGCAGTGGGCTTCAGCAGCCATGACCCATGTTGGAACCCCACAGCGGAAACTAGGCCACCTTCCCGGCCATGTCTCAGGCAGCTCCCACCCTGCAAGGTTTGCGGCCCTGACCCCTAAGGAACCGCTCAAACGCTCAACAGCCTCGTCCACCGTGCCCTACTCCAGCCAGCAGGGCGACGCGTCCCTACTGGAAGACACAGACATCTTCCGAACACGGGAACACTGAACACCAGGGAAGACAGACCGCAAGCCTGTCTGCTTTGAAGATGCTGATCCCACCTGAGGCATCCTGGAAATTCTCCACTGCCACAGTGGCAGCACCGAGGAACTCACAGTGATCAAAGGCATGGTCCCCGAGGACCACAGATATACTTTCAACGGAAGACCTCTGCCATGTGAGGGGACTTGGAAGCCTGAAAGGGAACAGTGGCTGGCCTTGGCAGTGCACCAGGGATGGCAACAGTGCCCCCTTCTCTGCCCCGCCAATGGACTGCTCTGGATAAAGCTCTGGCTATTCGAAAGGCCTGCATGCCACACGGGCCGGCCGCGTCATGCCCTCCGGCAGAAACACTATCGCTTTGCACATTCCCAAAAGAGGGAAAAGAGCGACCAAAGGGCTTGTTTGCATAACTCACCTCCCCCAGAGAAGGCCGGCACAGATGCCTCAGCATGTCCATCTTCTCTATGTCCCGCAAGACACCCGTGGGGAGTCACTCCTCTGGAAACGGGATTGCAACTCTTCACAGGTAACCTACCTCACTGCATCCTCATGAACTGCCAAAGCCATCCCCACCATAGGCAGCTGATGCCAGGCCATCACGAACAAGACACATCCTTGGGAAGCCGAGGCCAGCGCCTGCAACCCAATGATGACAGCCCATCCCACGACATCACACAGGACCTGTCCTCATGATACCTTACCTTTCTCTCCAGGGCAGCAGCCACTACGCAGGCTTAAATGCAGCACTCGATCGTCACCCCACTCCACGATGATCCACATAGCGCCAACAGTGTGCTGGCAGCTTCAGGGGCAGCACCGAGGCCTAATCCATCAGCCCCCTTCCACCATCACCAAATTCCATCCAACCCCCGCCCACTGCTCCAGCCCCACCTGGCACTCAAGAACCTCACCGCACCAAACACAACAACAGAGAGGGCCACAGGCCTGGCCTGAGGCTGCAGGCTCCAACCAGGGAACCTTGCTCATTTTGGCTTCCAAAATCAACCACCGAAGCGGCATGCACAAAGCATGATCCTGGTCAAAACACACTTCTCCAAGCTGAAAGCTCACTGGGCCCACACCAGCACACACTCTGACTCTGAAGACTAGCAGGAGACCCTGCCCCCTTGCATTCCCTCACGGCCTTTTAGCTGGGACCACGGATTCATAGATGACCCAGCTTATGGGCAGACACGGTCGACCCTCAGACAGGAGCCCCTCCAATGTGAGAGCCCTTAGTGGTATTTGCATGCATGTCAGCAGGGGATGTTGGTCCTCACTGCTAACTGTCCCCTACCCCCGAGAGGAAACCTGCTGGACCTCAGTTTCCATGTGGAGACCGTAGAGCTTTCTCACTCATTTTGTTCAGATTTTCCAAGGAATGCATACAAGGGTGTCATCATCGATCCAAGCACATTCTGGGACGCTGCAGAACACAAACGGGCAGGCCGTGGGGCTCTGCAGAGGAGCCATGACCCAGAAGTACTCCAACAGCCTGGGGAATCCACAGTCCTCAAGCCACTCAGCAAGACCAACAATCAATCCACTCTTGCAGCCATTGGACCCATCTGAGGAAAACCTAATATCCAATGGCACATCTTAGTATGGGTGAATGCTACTGTCCTGAGTTATCCCCAGCCACACTCAGCAACGTGCGCCTGCTCCACTTTTTCCAGTTCCCCTTAGCACATCCAGTTATCAGACAACACGAAGGTCTTCTTGTCTTTGCCGACGGCCAGCCTTACCCTGCAACTGCACCTGAGAAGTGGACAGAAATCAGGCAGGCTTCTGAATTGCACCAGAGTCCTCAGAGAACATGATTCTTGTGAAAACTTACCTACGTGTCAGCCCGGAACCTGCTACCCAAGTACCACTATCCCTTACCGAAAACTGATTGCGTGTCTCACAGCACGACTGGAGGAAGTTAGGCATGTACGTTGGCCGGTGTGTGAGACGCTGTATGTGTGTATTCACGCGTGTGGGCGTGTGTGACTGTGACTGCGCACGAAGATGCACTCGTGGGTTCCGGTGTGTGCCGCTGAATACGCGTCTTGGTCTCTGGGTGTCCCTGTGGCCCTCTGCAGACGCCTCCAACAGTAAACGCCATAGTTTATACACACCATCCTGGTTGGACCCCCAACTGAAAGGAGAAAGACCCCTGTCAGCTTCAAGAGGCCACATGCGAACTTTGACCCCCAGGGACTGTTGAAATAGTCCACAGACTCCCGCTCTCTCACAGCCACGCCTTCTGACCAAAGCACAAAGACTGGACGAGACCTGCCTCCCGGCCGTGGCTGTCACATCTATGTGGACCTGGAGACCCTGCCACCTACCAGCACATCTGATGTGCCCTTGGGGTCACTCCCAGCACTCCTGGAAGCAAGGGAACATCCCAGGGGCGGGCTGATAGCGACCTGCAGTTGCCTACAGGAAAGATGCAGCACGGCACTTCTCAAGGGGCTAAGGAACTGCGGACCAAGTGCGTCTTCTCACCAACTAGACCAAATCACTCTCCGTGACCCCGTGGGAATGCCCACAATGGGAAGTGTTGGGCTTCAGCAACCATGACACAGGTTGGAACACCAGAGCCGAATTTAGGCCACCTCCTCACCCACGTATCGGCAAGTTTCCAACTGGCAGGGTTCGTGGCCCTGACAACTGGGAAAACGCTCAAATGATACACAGCCTCTTCCTAAGTGCCCTCCTCCTGCATGCAGGGCGACTCGACACTATTGGAAGCCACAGACATCATGCGAACACGGGGACACTGAACACCAGGGAAGACAGACCGCAAGCCTGTCTGCTTTGATGATGCCCACACCACCCCATGCATCCTGGCAATTCTCCACTCCCACAGCAACACTACCGAGGAACTCACAGCGATCAAATGCACTGTTCCTGAGGACCACAGACAGACTTTCAACGGAAGACCTCTGCCACACGAGGGGACCTGGAAGCTTGAAAGGGCACAGTGGCTGTCCATGACAGCACACCTGGCATCGCAACAGTGCCCCCATCTCTGCCCCACCCACGGACTGCTGCAGATAAACCTCAGGCTGTTCGAACGGCCTGCATGCCAAACTGGCTGGCGGTGTCATGCCCCCCCGGGAGAAACACTTTTGCTTTGCACATTCCCAAACAAGGGAAGAAAGCAGCCAATATGGATGTTCGCATAACTCACCTACCTCCAAGGAGGCCGGCACAGACGCCTCACAATGTCGATCTTCTCTACGTCCCCCAAGACACCATTTGGGTGTCATTCCTCCGGCAATGGGATGATAACTCTACACAGGTTACCTACCTCACCTCATGCACTTGAACTGCCAGTGCCACCCCCTCCATAGGCAGCTGATGCCAGCCCATCACGAACACGACTCATCCTTGGGAAGCCAAGGCCAGCACCTGCAACCCAATTATGACAGCCTATTCCACGACCTCACAAAGGACCGGTCCTCATCATCCCTTACCTTCCTGTCCAGGCCATCAGCGACCACGCAGGTTTAAATGCAGCACTCGATCCTCACCCCACTCCACGATGCCCCACTTGGCACCAACACTGTGCTGGGTGTTAAAGTAGAGGAGCAGACAAGGGCAGCAGTGTGGCCTAATCCATCAGCCCCTTTCCGCCGACGCCCAACCCGAGCCCAACCCCGCCCAATTCTCCAGCCTCACTAGGGACTCAAAAACCTCACTGTGCAAAACACTAGGACAGGGAGGGCCACAGGCCTGGCCTCAGGCTCCAGGCACAAACCAGGGACGCTTGCTCATTTTGGCTTCCAAAATAAACACACGAAACAGCATGCACGAAGCGTGATCCTGGCCAAAACACACCTATCCAATGGCAAGCACACTGGGCCTAGACCGGCACACACCCGGACTCTTAAGACCAGCAAGAGAGCCTGCCCCCTCGCATTCCTTCAACCGCCTTTCAGCAGGGACCCGGGATACACAGATAAGCCAGCTTATGTGCAGACACGGTCGATCCTCAGACAGGAGCCCCTCCAATACTGGAGTCCTTGGTGGTATTTGCGTGCATGTCGGCAGGGGACACTGGCCCTCACTCCTAACAGTCCCCTACACCCGAGAGAGGAAACGTGCTGAACCTCAGTTTCGATAAGGAGACAGTAGAGTGTTCTCACCCATTCTGTTCAGAGTTTCCAAGGAATGCATACAAGAGTGTCATCATCGATCCAAGCACATGCTGGGATGCTGCAGAACACAACCGGGCAGTGCGTGGGGCTCTGCAGGGGAGCCATGAGCCTGGAGTACCCCAAAAGCCTGGAGAATCCATAGCCCTCAGGCCACTCAACAAGACGAACAATCAAGCCACTCTTGCAGCCATTGGGCCCATCTGAGGAAAACCTAATATCTAATGGCACATCTTGGGGTGGTTGAATACCTACCGTCCTGAGTTATCCGCGACCATGCTCGGGAACATGGTCCCGCCTCACTTTTTCCAGTTCTTCTTAGCACCTCCAGTCATCAGAGCACACGAAGATCTTCTTGTTTTTGCCGACGGCGAGGCTTGCCCAGCAACTGCACCTGGGAAGTGGACTGGTGTCCTCAGAGGACATGATCCATACAAACATTTACCTGGGCTTGAGCTCTGAAACTGCTTCCCAAGGACCTCTATCCCTTACCGAGAATTGACTGCATGTCTGATAGTACGACTGCAGGAAGTTAGGCACATACATTGGCCGGTGTGTGAGAGGCTGTATTTGTGTGTTCACGCGTGTGGGCGTGTGTGACTGTGACTGCGCACGCAGACGCTCTTGTGGGTTTCTCTGTGTGCCGCTGACTACGCGTCTTGGTCTCTGTGTGTCCCTGTAGCCCTGTGAAGAGGCGTCCAACGGTAAACGCCATAGTTGTGTATAACAACACCCTGGCTAGACCCCCAACTGAAAGGAGAAAGCCCCCTGTCAGCTTCCAGAGGCCGCATGCAAACTTTAACCCCCAGGGGCTGTTGAAATACTCCACGGACGCCCACTCTCCCACAGCCACGCCTTCTGACCAGAGCACAAAGACTGGACGAGACCTGCCTCCCGGCCGTGGGTGTGACATCTACGTGCAACTCGAGAACCTGCCAGCTACCAGCACATCTGATGTGCACTTGGGGTCACTCCCAGCACTTTCGGAAGCAAGGGAACTCCCATGGGTGAGCTGACACCGACCTACAGCATTCTACTGGCAAGATGCAGCCTGAATCCACTCAAGGGGCTAAAGAACATCGAACAAAGTGCAACTTCTCGCCAACTAGGCCTAACCACTTTCCTTGGACCCGTGGGAATGCCCACCACAGGAAGCAGTGGGCTTCAGCAGCCATGACCCATGTTGGAACCCCACAGCGGAAACTAGGCCACCTTCCCGGCCATGTCTCAGGCAGCTCCCACCCTGCAAGGTTTGCGGCCCTGACCCCTAAGGAACCGCTCAAACGCTCAACAGCCTCGTCCACCGTGCCCTACTCCAGCCAGCAGGGCGACGCGTCCCTACTGGAAGACACAGACATCTTCCGAACACGGGAACACTGAACACCAGGGAAGACAGACCGCAAGCCTGTCTGCTTTGAAGATGCTGATCCCACCTGAGGCATCCTGGAAATTCTCCACTGCCACAGTGGCAGCACCGAGGAACTCACAGTGATCAAAGGCATGGTCCCCGAGGACCACAGATATACTTTCAACGGAAGACCTCTGCCATGTGAGGGGACTTGGAAGCCTGAAAGGGAACAGTGGCTGGCCTTGGCAGTGCACCAGGGATGGCAACAGTGCCCCCTTCTCTGCCCCGCCAATGGACTGCTCTGGATAAAGCTCTGGCTATTCGAAAGGCCTGCATGCCACACGGGCCGGCCGCGTCATGCCCTCCGGCAGAAACACTATCGCTTTGCACATTCCCAAAAGAGGGAAAAGAGCGACCAAAGGGCTTGTTTGCATAACTCACCTCCCCCAGAGAAGGCCGGCACAGATGCCTCAGCATGTCCATCTTCTCTATGTCCCGCAAGACACCCGTGGGGAGTCACTCCTCTGGAAACGGGATTGCAACTCTTCACAGGTAACCTACCTCACTGCATCCTCATGAACTGCCAAAGCCATCCCCACCATAGGCAGCTGATGCCAGGCCATCACGAACAAGACACATCCTTGGGAAGCCGAGGCCAGCGCCTGCAACCCAATGATGACAGCCCATCCCACGACATCACACAGGACCTGTCCTCATGATACCTTACCTTTCTCTCCAGGGCAGCAGCCACTACGCAGGCTTAAATGCAGCACTCGATCGTCACCCCACTCCACGATGATCCACATAGCGCCAACAGTGTGCTGGCAGCTTCAGGGGCAGCACCGAGGCCTAATCCATCAGCCCCCTTCCACCATCACCAAATTCCATCCAACCCCCGCCCACTGCTCCAGCCCCACCTGGCACTCAAGAACCTCACCGCACCAAACACAACAACAGAGAGGGCCACAGGCCTGGCCTGAGGCTGCAGGCTCCAACCAGGGAACCTTGCTCATTTTGGCTTCCAAAATCAACCACCGAAGCGGCATGCACAAAGCATGATCCTGGTCAAAACACACTTCTCCAAGCTGAAAGCTCACTGGGCCCACACCAGCACACACTCTGACTCTGAAGACTAGCAGGAGACCCTGCCCCCTTGCATTCCCTCACGGCCTTTTAGCTGGGACCACGGATTCATAGATGACCCAGCTTATGGGCAGACACGGTCGACCCTCAGACAGGAGCCCCTCCAATGTGAGAGCCCTTAGTGGTATTTGCATGCATGTCAGCAGGGGATGTTGGTCCTCACTGCTAACTGTCCCCTACCCCCGAGAGGAAACCTGCTGGACCTCAGTTTCCATGTGGAGACCGTAGAGCTTTCTCACTCATTTTGTTCAGATTTTCCAAGGAATGCATACAAGGGTGTCATCATCGATCCAAGCACATTCTGGGACGCTGCAGAACACAAACGGGCAGGCCGTGGGGCTCTGCAGAGGAGCCATGACCCAGAAGTACTCCAACAGCCTGGGGAATCCACAGTCCTCAAGCCACTCAGCAAGACCAACAATCAATCCACTCTTGCAGCCATTGGACCCATCTGAGGAAAACCTAATATCCAATGGCACATCTTAGTATGGGTGAATGCTACTGTCCTGAGTTATCCCCAGCCACACTCAGCAACGTGCGCCTGCTCCACTTTTTCCAGTTCCCCTTAGCACATCCAGTTATCAGACAACACGAAGGTCTTCTTGTCTTTGCCGACGGCCAGCCTTACCCTGCAACTGCACCTGAGAAGTGGACAGAAATCAGGCAGGCTTCTGAATTGCACCAGAGTCCTCAGAGAACATGATTCTTGTGAAAACTTACCTACGTGTCAGCCCGGAACCTGCTACCCAAGTACCACTATCCCTTACCGAAAACTGATTGCGTGTCTCACAGCACGACTGGAGGAAGTTAGGCATGTACGTTGGCCGGTGTGTGAGACGCTGTATGTGTGTATTCACGCGTGTGGGCGTGTGTGACTGTGACTGCGCACGAAGATGCACTCGTGGGTTCCGGTGTGTGCCGCTGAATATGCGTCTTGGTCTCTGGGTGTCCCTGTGGCCCTCTGCAGACGCCTCCAACAGTAAACGCCATAGTTTATACACACCATCCTGGTTGGACCCCCAACTGAAAGGAGAAAGACCCCTGTCAGCTTCAAGAGGCCACATGCGAACTTTGACCCCCAGGGACTGTTGAAATAGTCCACAGACTCCCGCTCTCTCACAGCCACGCCTTCTGACCAAAGCACAAAGACTGGACGAGACCTGCCTCCCGGCCGTGGCTGTCACATCTATGTGGACCTGGAGACCCTGCCACCTACCAGCACATCTGATGTGCCCTTGGGGTCACTCCCAGCACTCCTGGAAGCAAGGGAACATCCCAGGGGCGGGCTGATAGCGACCTGCAGTTGCCTACAGGAAAGATGCAGCACGGCACTTCTCAAGGGGCTAAGGAACTGCGGACCAAGTGCGTCTTCTCACCAACTAGACCAAATCACTCTCCGTGACCCCGTGGGAATGCCCACAATGGGAAGTGTTGGGCTTCAGCAACCATGACACAGGTTGGAACACCAGAGCCGAATTTAGGCCACCTCCTCACCCACGTATCGGCAAGTTTCCAACTGGCAGGGTTCGTGGCCCTGACAACTGGGAAAACGCTCAAATGATACACAGCCTCTTCCTAAGTGCCCTCCTCCTGCATGCAGGGCGACTCGACACTATTGGAAGCCACAGACATCATGCGAACACGGGGACACTGAACACCAGGGAAGACAGACCGCAAGCCTGTCTGCTTTGATGATGCCCACACCACCCCATGCATCCTGGCAATTCTCCACTCCCACAGCAACACTACCGAGGAACTCACAGCGAGCAAATGCACTGTTCCTGAGGACCACAGACAGACTTTCAACGGAAGACCTCTGCCACACGAGGGGACCTGGAAGCTTGAAAGGGCACAGTGGCTGTCCACGACAGCACACCTGGCATCGCAACAGTGCCCCCATCTCTGCCCCACCCACGGACTGCTGCAGATAAACCTCAGGCTGTTCGAACGGCCTGCATGCCAAACTGGCTGGCGGTGTCATGCCCCCCCGGGAGAAACACTTTTGCTTTGCACATTCCCAAACAAGGGAAGAAAGCAGCCAATATGGATGTTCGCATAACTCACCTACCTCCAAGGAGGCCGGCACAGACGCCTCACAATGTCGATCTTCTCTACGTCCCCCAAGACACCATTTGGGTGTCATTCCTCCGGCAATGGGATGATAACTCTACACAGGTTACCTACCTCACCTCATGCACTTGAACTGCCAGTGCCACCCCCTCCATAGGCAGCTGATGCCAGCCCATCACGAACACGACTCATCCTTGGGAAGCCAAGGCCAGCACCTGCAACCCAATTATGACAGCCTATTCCACGACCTCACAAAGGTCCGGTCCTCATCATCCCTTACCTTCCTGTCCAGGCCATCAGCGACCACGCAGGTTTAAATGCAGCACTCGATCCTCACCCCACTCCACGATGCCCCACTTGGCACCAACACTGTGCTGGGTGTTAAAGTAGAGGAGCAGACAAGGGCAGCAGTGTGGCCTAATCCATCAGCCCCTTTCCGCCGACGCCCAACCCGAGCCCAACCCCGCCCAATTCTCCAGCCTCACTAGGGACTCAAAAACCTCACTGTGCAAAACACTAGGACAGGGAGGGCCACAGGCCTGGCCTCAGGCTCCAGGCACAAACCAGGGACGCTTGCTCATTTTGGCTTCCAAAATAAACACACGAAACAGCATGCACGAAGCGTGATCCTGGCCAAAACACACCTATCCAATGGCAAGCACACTGGGCCTAGACCGGCACACACCCGGACTCTTAAGACCAGCAAGAGAGCCTGCCCCCTCGCATTCCTTCAACCGCCTTTCAGCAGGGACCCGGGATACACAGATAAGCCAGCTTATGTGCAGACACGGTCGATCCTCAGACAGGAGCCCCTCCAATACTGGAGTCCTTGGTGGTATTTGCGTGCATGTCGGCAGGGGACACTGGCCCTCACTCCTAACAGTCCCCTACACCCGAGAGAGGAAACGTGCTGAACCTCAGTTTCGATAAGGAGACGGTAGAGTGTTCTCACCCATTCTGTTCAGAGTTTCCAAGGAATGCATACAAGAGTGTCATCATCGATCCAAGCACATGCTGGGATGCTGCAGAACACAACCGGGCAGTGCGTGGGGCTCTGCAGGGGAGCCATGAGCCTGGAGTACCCCAAAAGCCTGGAGAATCCATAGCCCTCAGGCCACTCAACAAGACGAACAATCAAGCCACTCTTGCAGCCATTGGGCCCATCTGAGGAAAACCTAATATCTAATGGCACATCTTGGGGTGGTTGAATACCTACCGTCCTGAGTTATCCGCGACCATGCTCGGGAACATAGTCCCGCCTCACTTTTTCCAGTTCTTCTTAGCACCTCCAGTCATCAGAGCACACGAAGATCTTCTTGTTTTTGCCGACGGCGAGGCTTGCCCAGCAACTGCACCTGGGAAGTGGACTGGTGTCCTCAGAGGACATGATCCATACAAACATTTACCTGGGCTTGAGCTCTGAAACTGCTTCCCAAGGACCTCTATCCCTTACCGAGAATTGACTGCATGTCTGATAGTACGACTGCAGGAAGTTAGGCACATACATTGGCCGGTGTGTGAGAGGCTGTATTTGTGTGTTCACGCGTGTGGGCGTGTGTGACTGTGACTGCGCACGCAGACGCTCTTGTGGGTTTCTCTGTGTGCCGCTGACTACGCGTCTTGGTCTCTGTGTGTCCCTGTAGCCCTGTGAAGAGGCGTCCAACGGTAAACGCCATAGTTGTGTATAACAACACCCTGGCTAGACCCCCAACTGAAAGGAGAAAGCCCCCTGTCAGCTTCCAGAGGCCGCATGCAAACTTTAACCCCCAGGGGCTGTTGAAATACTCCACGGACGCCCACTCTCCCACAGCCACGCCTTCTGACCAGAGCACAAAGACTGGACGAGACCTGCCTCCCGGCCGTGGGTGTGACATCTACGTGCAACTCGAGAACCTGCCAGCTACCAGCACATCTGATGGGCACTTGGGGTCACTCCCAGCACTTTCGGAAGCAAGGGAACTCCCATGGGTGAGCCGACACCGACCTACAGCATTCTACTGGCAAGATGCAGCCTGAATCCACTCAAGGGGCTAAAGAACATCGAACAAAGTGCAACTTCTCGCCAACTAGGCCTAACCACTTTCCTTGGACCCGTGGGAATGCCCACCACAGGAAGCAGTGGGCTTCAGCAGCCATGACCCATGTTGGAACCCCACAGCGGAAACTAGGCCACCTTCCCGGCCATGTCTCAGGCAGCTCCCACCCTGCAAGGTTTGCGGCCCTGACCCCTAAGGAACCGCTCAAACGCTCAACAGCCTCGTCCACCGTGCCCTACTCCAGCCAGCAGGGCGACGCGTCCCTACTGGAAGACACAGACATCTTCCGAACACGGGAACACTGAACACCAGGGAAGACAGACCGCAAGCCTGTCTGCTTTGAAGATGCTGATCCCACCTGAGGCATCCTGGAAATTCTCCACTGCCACAGTGGCAGCACCGAGGAACTCACAGTGATCAAAGGCATGGTCCCCGAGGACCACAGATATACTTTCAACGGAAGACCTCTGCCATGTGAGGGGACTTGGAAGCCTGAAAGGGAACAGTGGCTGGCCTTGGCAGTGCACCAGGGATGGCAACAGTGCCCCCTTCTCTGCCCCGCCAATGGACTGCTCTGGATAAAGCTCTGGCTATTCGAAAGGCCTGCATGCCACACGGGCCGGCCGCGTCATGCCCTCCGGCAGAAACACTATCGCTTTGCACATTCCCAAAAGAGGGAAAAGAGCGACCAAAGGGCTTGTTTGCATAACTCACCTCCCCCAGAGAAGGCCGGCACAGATGCCTCAGCATGTCCATCTTCTCTATGTCCCGCAAGACACCCGTGGGGAGTCACTCCTCTGGAAACGGGATTGCAACTCTTCACAGGTAACCTACCTCACTGCATCCTCATGAACTGCCAAAGCCATCCCCACCATAGGCAGCTGATGCCAGGCCATCACGAACAAGACACATCCTTGGGAAGCCGAGGCCAGCGCCTGCAACCCAATGATGACAGCCCATCCCACGACATCACACAGGACCTGTCCTCATGATACCTTACCTTTCTCTCCAGGGCAGCAGCCACTACGCAGGCTTAAATGCAGCACTCGATCGTCACCCCACTCCACGATGATCCACATAGCGCCAACAGTGTGCTGGCAGCTTCAGGGGCAGCACCGAGGCCTAATCCATCAGCCCCCTTCCACCATCACCAAATTCCATCCAACCCCCGCCCACTGCTCCAGCCCCACCTGGCACTCAAGAACCTCACCGCACCAAACACAACAACAGAGAGGGCCACAGGCCTGGCCTGAGGCTGCAGGCTCCAACCAGGGAACCTTGCTCATTTTGGCTTCCAAAATCAACCACCGAAGCGGCATGCACAAAGCATGATCCTGGTCAAAACACACTTCTCCAAGCTGAAAGCTCACTGGGCCCACACCAGCACACACTCTGACTCTGAAGACTAGCAGGAGACCCTGCCCCCTTGCATTCCCTCACGGCCTTTTAGCAGGGACCACGGATTCATAGATGACCCAGCTTATGGGCAGACACGGTCGACCCTCAGACAGGAGCCCCTCCAATGTGAGAGCCCTTAGTGGTATTTGCATGCATGTCAGCAGGGGATGTTGGTCCTCACTGCTAACTGTCCCCTACCCCCGAGAGGAAACCTGCTGGACCTCAGTTTCCATGTGGAGACCGTAGAGCTTTCTCACTCATTTTGTTCAGATTTTCCAAGGAATGCATACAAGGGTGTCATCATCGATCCAAGCACATTCTGGGACGCTGCAGAACACAAACGGGCAGGCCGTGGGGCTCTGCAGAGGAGCCATGACCCAGAAGTACTCCAACAGCCTGGGGAATCCACAGTCCTCAAGCCACTCAGCAAGACCAACAATCAATCCACTCTTGCAGCCATTGGACCCATCTGAGGAAAACCTAATATCCAATGGCACATCTTAGTATGGGTGAATGCTACTGTCCTGAGTTATCCCCAGCCACGCTCAGCAACGTGCGCCTGCTCCACTTTTTCCAGTTCCCCTTAGCACATCCAGTTATCAGACAACACGAAGGTCTTCTTGTCTTTGCCGACGGCCAGCCTTACCCTGCAACTGCACCTGAGAAGTGGACAGAAATCAGGCAGGCTTCTGAATTGCACCAGAGTCCTCAGAGAACATGATTCTTGTGAAAACTTACCTACGTGTCAGCCCGGAACCTGCTACCCAAGTACCACTATCCCTTACCGAAAACTGATTGCGTGTCTCACAGCACGACTGGAGGAAGTTAGGCATGTACGTTGGCCGGTGTGTGAGACGCTGTATGTGTGTATTCACGCGTGTGGGCGTGTGTGACTGTGACTGCGCACGAAGATGCACTCGTGGGTTCCGGTGTGTGCCGCTGAATACGCGTCTTGGTCTCTGGGTGTCCCTGTGGCCCTCTGCAGACGCCTCCAACAGTAAACGCCATAGTTTATACACACCATCCTGGTTGGACCCCCAACTGAAAGGAGAAAGACCCCTGTCAGCTTCAAGAGGCCACATGCGAACTTTGACCCCCAGGGACTGTTGAAATAGTCCACAGACTCCCGCTCTCTCACAGCCACGCCTTCTGACCAAAGCACAAAGACTGGACGAGACCTGCCTCCCGGCCGTGGCTGTCACATCTATGTGGACCTGGAGACCCTGCCACCTACCAGCACATCTGATGTGCCCTTGGGGTCACTCCCAGCACTCCTGGAAGCAAGGGAACATCCCAGGGGCGGGCTGATAGCGACCTGCAGTTGCCTACAGGAAAGATGCAGCACGGCACTTCTCAAGGGGCTAAGGAACTGCGGACCAAGTGCGTCTTCTCACCAACTAGACCAAATCACTCTCCGTGACCCCGTGGGAATGCCCACAATGGGAAGTGTTGGGCTTCAGCAACCATGACACAGGTTGGAACACCAGAGCCGAATTTAGGCCACCTCCTCACCCACGTATCGGCAAGTTTCCAACTGGCAGGGTTCGTGGCCCTGACAACTGGGAAAACGCTCAAATGATACACAGCCTCTTCCTAAGTGCCCTCCTCCTGCATGCAGGGCGACTCGACACTATTGGAAGCCACAGACATCATGCGAACACGGGGACACTGAACACCAGGGAAGACAGACCGCAAGCCTGTCTGCTTTGATGATGCCCACACCACCCCATGCATCCTGGCAATTCTCCACTCCCACAGCAACACTACCGAGGAACTCACAGCGAGCAAATGCACTGTTCCTGAGGACCACAGACAGACTTTCAACGGAAGACCTCTGCCACACGAGGGGACCTGGAAGCTTGAAAGGGCACAGTGGCTGTCCACGACAGCACACCTGGCATCGCAACAGTGCCCCCATCTCTGCCCCACCCACGGACTGCTGCAGATAAACCTCAGGCTGTTCGAACGGCCTGCATGCCAAACTGGCTGGCGGTGTCATGCCCCCCCGGGAGAAACACTTTTGCTTTGCACATTCCCAAACAAGGGAAGAAAGCAGCCAATATGGATGTTCGCATAACTCACCTACCTCCAAGGAGGCCGGCACAGACGCCTCACAATGTCGATCTTCTCTACGTCCCCCAAGACACCATTTGGGTGTCATTCCTCCGGCAATGGGATGATAACTCTACACAGGTTACCTACCTCACCTCATGCACTTGAACTGCCAGTGCCACCCCCTCCATAGGCAGCTGATGCCAGCCCATCACGAACACGACTCATCCTTGGGAAGCCAAGGCCAGCACCTGCAACCCAATTATGACAGCCTATTCCACGACCTCACAAAGGTCCGGTCCTCATCATCCCTTACCTTCCTGTCCAGGCCATCAGCGACCACGCAGGTTTAAATGCAGCACTCGATCCTCACCCCACTCCACGATGCCCCACTTGGCACCAACACTGTGCTGGGTGTTAAAGTAGAGGAGCAGACAAGGGCAGCAGTGTGGCCTAATCCATCAGCCCCTTTCCGCCGACGCCCAACCCGAGCCCAACCCCGCCCAATTCTCCAGCCTCACTAGGGACTCAAAAACCTCACTGTGCAAAACACTAGGACAGGGAGGGCCACAGGCCTGGCCTCAGGCTCCAGGCACAAACCAGGGACGCTTGCTCATTTTGGCTTCCAAAATAAACACACGAAACAGCATGCACGAAGCGTGATCCTGGCCAAAACACACCTATCCAATGGCAAGCACACTGGGCCTAGACCGGCACACACCCGGACTCTTAAGACCAGCAAGAGAGCCTGCCCCCTCGCATTCCTTCAACCGCCTTTCAGCAGGGACCCGGGATACACAGATAAGCCAGCTTATGTGCAGACACGGTCGATCCTCAGACAGGAGCCCCTCCAATACTGGAGTCCTTGGTGGTATTTGCGTGCATGTCGGCAGGGGACACTGGCCCTCACTCCTAACAGTCCCCTACACCCGAGAGAGGAAACGTGCTGAACCTCAGTTTCGATAAGGAGACGGTAGAGTGTTCTCACCCATTCTGTTCAGAGTTTCCAAGGAATGCATACAAGAGTGTCATCATCGATCCAAGCACATGCTGGGATGCTGCAGAACACAACCGGGCAGTGCGTGGGGCTCTGCAGGGGAGCCATGAGCCTGGAGTACCCCAAAAGCCTGGAGAATCCATAGCCCTCAGGCCACTCAACAAGACGAACAATCAAGCCACTCTTGCAGCCATTGGGCCCATCTGAGGAAAACCTAATATCTAATGGCACATCTTGGGGTGGTTGAATACCTACCGTCCTGAGTTATCCGCGACCATGCTCGGGAACATGGTCCCGCCTCACTTTTTCCAGTTCTTCTTAGCACCTCCAGTCATCAGAGCACACGAAGATCTTCTTGTTTTTGCCGACGGCGAGGCTTGCCCAGCAACTGCACCTGGGAAGTGGACTGGTGTCCTCAGAGGACATGATCCATACAAACATTTACCTGGGCTTGAGCTCTGAAACTGCTTCCCAAGGACCTCTATCCCTTACCGAGAATTGACTGCATGTCTGATAGTACGACTGCAGGAAGTTAGGCACATACATTGGCCGGTGTGTGAGAGGCTGTATTTGTGTGTTCACGCGTGTGGGCGTGTGTGACTGTGACTGCGCACGCAGACGCTCTTGTGGGTTTCTCTGTGTGCCGCTGACTACGCGTCTTGGTCTCTGTGTGTCCCTGTAGCCCTGTGAAGAGGCGTCCAACGGTAAACGCCATAGTTGTGTATAACAACACCCTGGCTAGACCCCCAACTGAAAGGAGAAAGCCCCCTGTCAGCTTCCAGAGGCCGCATGCAAACTTTAACCCCCAGGGGCTGTTGAAATACTCCACGGACGCCCACTCTCCCACAGCCACGCCTTCTGACCAGAGCACAAAGACTGGACGAGACCTGCCTCCCGGCCGTGGGTGTGACATCTACGTGCAACTCGAGAACCTGCCAGCTACCAGCACATCTGATGTGCACTTGGGGCCACTCCCAGCACTTTCGGAAGCAAGGGAACTCCCATGGGTGAGCTGACACCGACCTACAGCATTCTACTGGCAAGATGCAGCCTGAATCCACTCAAGGGGCTAAAGAACATCGAACAAAGTGCAACTTCTCGCCAACTAGGCCTAACCACTTTCCTTGGACCCGTGGGAATGCCCACCACAGGAAGCAGTGGGCTTCAGCAGCCATGACCCATGTTGGAACCCCACAGCGGAAACTAGGCCACCTTCCCGGCCATGTCTCAGGCAGCTCCCATCCTGCAAGGTTTGCGGCCCTGACCCCTAAGGAACCGCTCAAACGCTCAACAGCCTCGTCCACCGTGCCCTACTCCAGCCAGCAGGGCGACGCGTCCCTACTGGAAGACACAGACATCTTCCGAACACGGGAACACTGAACACCAGGGAAGACAGACCGCAAGCCTGTCTGCTTTGAAGATGCTGATCCCACCTGAGGCATCCTGGAAATTCTCCACTGCCACAGTGGCAGCACCGAGGAACTCACAGTGATCAAAGGCATGGTCCCCGAGGACCACAGATATACTTTCAACGGAAGACCTCTGCCATGTGAGGGGACTTGGAAGCCTGAAAGGGAACAGTGGCTGGCCTTGGCAGTGCACCAGGGATGGCAACAGTGCCCCCTTCTCTGCCCCGCCAATGGACTGCTCTGGATAAAGCTCTGGCTATTCGAAAGGCCTGCATGCCACACGGGCCGGCCGCGTCATGCCCTCCGGCAGAAACACTATCGCTTTGCACATTCCCAAAAGAGGGAAAAGAGCGACCAAAGGGCTTGTTTGCATAACTCACCTCCCCCAGAGAAGGCCGGCACAGATGCCTCAGCATGTCCATCTTCTCTATGTCCCGCAAGACACCCGTGGGGAGTCACTCCTCTGGAAACGGGATTGCAACTCTTCACAGGTAACCTACCTCACTGCATCCTCATGAACTGCCAAAGCCATCCCCACCATAGGCAGCTGATGCCAGGCCATCACGAACAAGACACATCCTTGGGAAGCCGAGGCCAGCGCCTGCAACCCAATGATGACAGCCCATCCCACGACATCACACAGGACCTGTCCTCATGATACCTTACCTTTCTCTCCAGGGCAGCAGCCACTACGCAGGCTTAAATGCAGCACTCGATCGTCACCCCACTCCACGATGATCCACATAGCGCCAACAGTGTGCTGGCAGCTTCAGGGGCAGCACCGAGGCCTAATCCATCAGCCCCCTTCCACCATCACCAAATTCCATCCAACCCCCGCCCACTGCTCCAGCCCCACCTGGCACTCAAGAACCTCACCGCACCAAACACAACAACAGAGAGGGCCACAGGCCTGGCCTGAGGCTGCAGGCTCCAACCAGGGAACCTTGCTCATTTTGGCTTCCAAAATCAACCACCGAAGCGGCATGCACAAAGCATGATCCTGGTCAAAACACACTTCTCCAAGCTGAAAGCTCACTGGGCCCACACCAGCACACACTCTGACTCTGAAGACTAGCAGGAGACCCTGCCCCCTTGCATTCCCTCACGGCCTTTTAGCAGGGACCACGGATTCATAGATGACCCAGCTTATGGGCAGACACGGTCGACCCTCAGACAGGAGCCCCTCCAATGTGAGAGCCCTTAGTGGTATTTGCATGCATGTCAGCAGGGGATGTTGGTCCTCACTGCTAACTGTCCCCTACCCCCGAGAGGAAACCTGCTGGACCTCAGTTTCCATGTGGAGACCGTAGAGCTTTCTCACTCATTTTGTTCAGATTTTCCAAGGAATGCATACAAGGGTGTCATCATCGATCCAAGCACATTCTGGGACGCTGCAGAACACAAACGGGCAGGCCGTGGGGCTCTGCAGAGGAGCCATGACCCAGAAGTACTCCAACAGCCTGGGGAATCCACAGTCCTCAAGCCACTCAGCAAGACCAACAATCAATCCACTCTTGCAGCCATTGGACCCATCTGAGGAAAACCTAATAGCCAATGGCACATCTTAGTATGGGTGAATGCTACTGTCCTGAGTTATCCCCAGCCACGCTCAGCAACGTGCGCCTGCTCCACTTTTTCCAGTTCCCCTTAGCACATCCAGTTATCAGACAACACGAAGGTCTTCTTGTCTTTGCCGACGGCCAGCCTTACCCTGCAACTGCACCTGAGAAGTGGACAGAAATCAGGCAGGCTTCTGAATTGCACCAGAGTCCTCAGAGAACATGATTCTTGTGAAAACTTACCTACGTGTCAGCCCGGAACCTGCTACCCAAGTACCACTATCCCTTACCGAAAACTGATTGCGTGTCTCACAGCACGACTGGAGGAAGTTAGGCATGTACGTTGGCCGGTGTGTGAGACGCTGTATGTGTGTATTCACGCGTGTGGGCGTGTGTGACTGTGACTGCGCACGAAGATGCACTCGTGGGTTCCGGTGTGTGCCGCTGAATACGCGTCTTGGTCTCTGGGTGTCCCTGTGGCCCTCTGCAGACGCCTCCAACAGTAAACGCCATAGTTTATACACACCATCCTGGTTGGACCCCCAACTGAAAGGAGAAAGACCCCTGTCAGCTTCAAGAGGCCACATGCGAACTTTGACCCCCAGGGACTGTTGAAATAGTCCACAGACTCCCGCTCTCTCACAGCCACGCCTTCTGACCAAAGCACAAAGACTGGACGAGACCTGCCTCCCGGCCGTGGCTGTCACATCTATGTGGACCTGGAGACCCTGCCACCTACCAGCACATCTGATGTGCCCTTGGGGTCACTCCCAGCACTCCTGGAAGCAAGGGAACATCCCAGGGGCGGGCTGATAGCGACCTGCAGTTGCCTACAGGAAAGATGCAGCACGGCACTTCTCAAGGGGCTAAGGAACTGCGGACCAAGTGCGTCTTCTCACCAACTAGACCAAATCACTCTCCGTGACCCCGTGGGAATGCCCACAATGGGAAGTGTTGGGCTTCAGCAACCATGACACAGGTTGGAACACCAGAGCCGAATTTAGGCCACCTCCTCACCCACGTATCGGCAAGTTTCCAACTGGCAGGGTTCGTGGCCCTGACAACTGGGAAAACGCTCAAATGATACACAGCCTCTTCCTAAGTGCCCTCCTCCTGCATGCAGGGCGACTCGACACTATTGGAAGCCACAGACATCATGCGAACACGGGGACACTGAACACCAGGGAAGACAGACCGCAAGCCTGTCTGCTTTGATGATGCCCACACCACCCCATGCATCCTGGCAATTCTCCACTCCCACAGCAACACTACCGAGGAACTCACAGCGAGCAAATGCACTGTTCCTGAGGACCACAGACTTTCAACGGAAGACCTCTGCCACACGAGGGGACCTGGAAGCTTGAAAGGGCACAGTGGCTGTCCACGACAGCACACCTGGCATCGCAACAGTGCCCCCATCTCTGCCCCACCCACGGACTGCTGCAGATAAACCTCAGGCTGTTCGAACGGCCTGCATGCCAAACTGGCTGGCGGTGTCATGCCCCCCCGGGAGAAACACTTTTGCTTTGCACATTCCCAAACAAGGGAAGAAAGCAGCCAATATGGATGTTCGCATAACTCACCTACCTCCAAGGAGGCCGGCACAGACGCCTCACAATGTCGATCTTCTCTACGTCCCCCAAGACACCATTTGGGTGTCATTCCTCCGGCAATGGGATGATAACTCTACACAGGTTACCTACCTCACCTCATGCACTTGAACTGCCAGTGCCACCCCCTCCATAGGCAGCTGATGCCAGCCCATCACGAACACGACTCATCCTTGGGAAGCCAAGGCCAGCACCTGCAACCCAATTATGACAGCCTATTCCACGACCTCACAAAGGTCCGGTCCTCATCATCCCTTACCTTCCTGTCCAGGCCATCAGCGACGACGCAGGTTTAAATGCAGCACTCGATCCTCACCCCACTCCACGATGCCCCACTTGGCACCAACACTGTGCTGGGTGTTAAAGTAGAGGAGCAGACAAGGGCAGCAGTGTGGCCTAATCCATCAGCCCCTTTCCGCCGACGCCCAACCCGAGCCCAACCCCGCCCAATTCTCCAGCCTCACTAGGGACTCAAAAACCTCACTGTGCAAAACACTAGGACAGGGAGGGCCACAGGCCTGGCCTCAGGCTCCAGGCACAAACCAGGGACGCTTGCTCATTTTGGCTTCCAAAATAAACACACGAAACAGCATGCACGAAGCGTGATCCTGGCCAAAACACACCTATCCAATGGCAAGCACACTGGGCCTAGACCGGCACACACCCGGACTCTTAAGACCAGCAAGAGAGCCTGCCCCCTCGCATTCCTTCAACCGCCTTTCAGCAGGGACCCGGGATACACAGATAAGCCAGCTTATGTGCAGACACGGTCGATCCTCAGACAGGAGCCCCTCCAATACTGGAGTCCTTGGTGGTATTTGCGTGCATGTCGGCAGGGGACACTGGCCCTCACTCCTAACAGTCCCCTACACCCGAGAGAGGAAACGTGCTGAACCTCAGTTTCGATAAGGAGACGGTAGAGTGTTCTCACCCATTCTGTTCAGAGTTTCCAAGGAATGCATACAAGAGTGTCATCATCGATCCAAGCACATGCTGGGATGCTGCAGAACACAACCGGGCAGTGCGTGGGGCTCTGCAGGGGAGCCATGAGCCTGGAGTACCCCAAAAGCCTGGAGAATCCATAGCCCTCAGGCCACTCAACAAGACGAACAATCAAGCCACTCTTGCAGCCATTGGGCCCATCTGAGGAAAACCTAATATCTAATGGCACATCTTGGGGTGGTTGAATACCTACCGTCCTGAGTTATCCGCGACCATGCTCGGGAACATAGTCCCGCCTCACTTTTTCCAGTTCTTCTTAGCACCTCCAGTCATCAGAGCACACGAAGATCTTCTTGTTTTTGCCGACGGCGAGGCTTGCCCAGCAACTGCACCTGGGAAGTGGACTGGTGTCCTCAGAGGACATGATCCATACAAACATTTACCTGGGCTTGAGCTCTGAAACTGCTTCCCAAGGACCTCTATCCCTTACCGAGAATTGACTGCATGTCTGATAGTACGACTGCAGGAAGTTAGGCACATACATTGGCCGGTGTGTGAGAGGCTGTATTTGTGTGTTCACGCGTGTGGGCGTGTGTGACTGTGACTGCGCACGCAGACGCTCTTGTGGGTTTCTCTGTGTGCCGCTGACTACGCGTCTTGGTCTCTGTGTGTCCCTGTAGCCCTGTGAAGAGGCGTCCAACGGTAAACGCCATAGTTGTGTATAACAACACCCTGGCTAGACCCCCAACTGAAAGGAGAAAGCCCCCTGTCAGCTTCCAGAGGCCGCATGCAAACTTTAACCCCCAGGGGCTGTTGAAATACTCCACGGACGCCCACTCTCCCACAGCCACGCCTTCTGACCAGAGCACAAAGACTGGACGAGACCTGCCTCCCGGCCGTGGGTGTGACATCTACGTGCAACTCGAGAACCTGCCAGCTACCAGCACATCTGATGTGCACTTGGGGCCACTCCCAGCACTTTCGGAAGCAAGGGAACTCCCATGGGTGAGCTGACACCGACCTACAGCATTCTACTGGCAAGATGCAGCCTGAATCCACTCAAGGGGCTAAAGAACATCGAACAAAGTGCAACTTCTCGCCAACTAGGCCTAACCACTTTCCTTGGACCCGTGGGAATGCCCACCACAGGAAGCAGTGGGCTTCAGCAGCCATGACCCATGTTGGAACCCCACAGCGGAAACTAGGCCACCTTCCCGGCCATGTCTCAGGCAGCTCCCACCCTGCAAGGTTTGCGGCCCTGACCCCTAAGGAACCGCTCAAACGCTCAACAGCCTCGTCCACCGTGCCCTACTCCAGCCAGCAGGGCGACGCGTCCCTACTGGAAGACACAGACATCTTCCGAACACGGGAACACTGAACACCAGGGAAGACAGACCGCAAGCCTGTCTGCTTTGAAGATGCTGATCCCACCTGAGGCATCCTGGAAATTCTCCACTGCCACAGTGGCAGCACCGAGGAACTCACAGTGATCAAAGGCATGGTCCCCGAGGACCACAGATATACTTTCAACGGAAGACCTCTGCCATGTGAGGGGACTTGGAAGCCTGAAAGGGAACAGTGGCTGGCCTTGGCAGTGCACCAGGGATGGCAACAGTGCCCCCTTCTCTGCCCCGCCAATGGACTGCTCTGGATAAAGCTCTGGCTATTCGAAAGGCCTGCATGCCACACGGGCCGGCCGCGTCATGCCCTCCGGCAGAAACACTATCGCTTTGCACATTCCCAAAAGAGGGAAAAGAGCGACCAAAGGGCTTGTTTGCATAACTCACCTCCCCCAGAGAAGGCCGGCACAGATGCCTCAGCATGTCCATCTTCTCTATGTCCCGCAAGACACCCGTGGGGAGTCACTCCTCTGGAAACGGGATTGCAACTCTTCACAGGTAACCTACCTCACTGCATCCTCATGAACTGCCAAAGCCATCCCCACCATAGGCAGCTGATGCCAGGCCATCACGAACAAGACACATCCTTGGGAAGCCGAGGCCAGCGCCTGCAACCCAATGATGACAGCCCATCCCACGACATCACACAGGACCTGTCCTCATGATACCTTACCTTTCTCTCCAGGGCAGCAGCCACTACGCAGGCTTAAATGCAGCACTCGATCGTCACCCCACTCCACGATGATCCACATAGCGCCAACAGTGTGCTGGCAGCTTCAGGGGCAGCACCGAGGCCTAATCCATCAGCCCCCTTCCACCATCACCAAATTCCATCCAACCCCCGCCCACTGCTCCAGCCCCACCTGGCACTCAAGAACCTCACCGCACCAAACACAACAACAGAGAGGGCCACAGGCCTGGCCTGAGGCTGCAGGCTCCAACCAGGGAACCTTGCTCATTTTGGCTTCCAAAATCAACCACCGAAGCGGCATGCACAAAGCATGATCCTGGTCAAAACACACTTCTCCAAGCTGAAAGCTCACTGGGCCCACACCAGCACACACTCTGACTCTGAAGACTAGCAGGAGACCCTGCCCCCTTGCATTCCCTCACGGCCTTTTAGCTGGGACCACGGATTCATAGATGACCCAGCTTATGGGCAGACACGGTCGACCCTCAGACAGGAGCCCCTCCAATGTGAGAGCCCTTAGTGGTATTTGCATGCATGTCAGCAGGGGATGTTGGTCCTCACTGCTAACTGTCCCCTACCCCCGAGAGGAAACCTGCTGGACCTCAGTTTCCATGTGGAGACCGTAGAGCTTTCTCACTCATTTTGTTCAGATTTTCCAAGGAATGCATACAAGGGTGTCATCATCGATCCAAGCACATTCTGGGACGCTGCAGAACACAAACGGGCAGGCCGTGGGGCTCTGCAGAGGAGCCATGACCCAGAAGTACTCCAACAGCCTGGGGAATCCACAGTCCTCAAGCCACTCAGCAAGACCAACAATCAATCCACTCTTGCAGCCATTGGACCCATCTGAGGAAAACCTAATAGCCAATGGCACATCTTAGTATGGGTGAATGCTACTGTCCTGAGTTATCCCCAGCCACGCTCAGCAACGTGCGCCTGCTCCACTTTTTCCAGTTCCCCTTAGCACATCCAGTTATCAGACAACACGAAGGTCTTCTTGTCTTTGCCGACGGCCAGCCTTACCCTGCAACTGCACCTGAGAAGTGGACAGAAATCAGGCAGGCTTCTGAATTGCACCAGAGTCCTCAGAGAACATGATTCTTGTGAAAACTTACCTACGTGTCAGCCCGGAACCTGCTACCCAAGTACCACTATCCCTTACCGAAAACTGATTGCGTGTCTCACAGCACGACTGGAGGAAGTTAGGCATGTACGTTGGCCGGTGTGTGAGACGCTGTATGTGTGTATTCACGCGTGTGGGCGTGTGTGACTGTGACTGCGCACGAAGATGCACTCGTGGGTTCCGGTGTGTGCCGCTGAATATGCGTCTTGGTCTCTGGGTGTCCCTGTGGCCCTCTGCAGACGCCTCCAACAGTAAACGCCATAGTTTATACACACCATCCTGGTTGGACCCCCAACTGAAAGGAGAAAGACCCCTGTCAGCTTCAAGAGGCCACATGCGAACTTTGACCCCCAGGGACTGTTGAAATAGTCCACAGACTCCCGCTCTCTCACAGCCACGCCTTCTGACCAAAGCACAAAGACTGGACGAGACCTGCCTCCCGGCCGTGGCTGTCACATCTATGTGGACCTGGAGACCCTGCCACCTACCAGCACATCTGATGTGCCCTTGGGGTCACTCCCAGCACTCCTGGAAGCAAGGGAACATCCCAGGGGCGGGCTGATAGCGACCTGCAGTTGCCTACAGGAAAGATGCAGCACGGCACTTCTCAAGGGGCTAAGGAACTGCGGACCAAGTGCGTCTTCTCACCAACTAGACCAAATCACTCTCCGTGACCCCGTGGGAATGCCCACAATGGGAAGTGTTGGGCTTCAGCAACCATGACACAGGTTGGAACACCAGAGCCGAATTTAGGCCACCTCCTCACCCACGTATCGGCAAGTTTCCAACTGGCAGGGTTCGTGGCCCTGACAACTGGGAAAACGCTCAAATGATACACAGCCTCTTCCTAAGTGCCCTCCTCCTGCATGCAGGGCGACTCGACACTATTGGAAGCCACAGACATCATGCGAACACGGGGACACTGAACACCAGGGAAGACAGACCGCAAGCCTGTCTGCTTTGATGATGCCCACACCACCCCATGCATCCTGGCAATTCTCCACTCCCACAGCAACACTACCGAGGAACTCACAGCGAGCAAATGCACTGTTCCTGAGGACCACAGACAGACTTTCAACGGAAGACCTCTGCCACACGAGGGGACCTGGAAGCTTGAAAGGGCACAGTGGCTGTCCACGACAGCACACCTGGCATCGCAACAGTGCCCCCATCTCTGCCCCACCCACGGACTGCTGCAGATAAACCTCAGGCTGTTCGAACGGCCTGCATGCCAAACTGGCTGGCGGTGTCATGCCCCCCCGGGAGAAACACTTTTGCTTTGCACATTCCCAAACAAGGGAAGAAAGCAGCCAATATGGATGTTCGCATAACTCACCTACCTCCAAGGAGGCCGGCACAGACGCCTCACAATGTCGATCTTCTCTACGTCCCCCAAGACACCATTTGGGTGTCATTCCTCCGGCAATGGGATGATAACTCTACACAGGTTACCTACCTCACCTCATGCACTTGAACTGCCAGTGCCACCCCCTCCATAGGCAGCTGATGCCAGCCCATCACGAACACGACTCATCCTTGGGAAGCCAAGGCCAGCACCTGCAACCCAATTATGACAGCCTATTCCACGACCTCACAAAGGTCCGGTCCTCATCATCCCTTACCTTCCTGTCCAGGCCATCAGCGACCACGCAGGTTTAAATGCAGCACTCGATCCTCACCCCACTCCACGATGCCCCACTTGGCACCAACACTGTGCTGGGTGTTAAAGTAGAGGAGCAGACAAGGGCAGCAGTGTGGCCTAATCCATCAGCCCCTTTCCGCCGACGCCCAACCCGAGCCCAACCCCGCCCAATTCTCCAGCCTCACTAGGGACTCAAAAACCTCACTGTGCAAAACACTAGGACAGGGAGGGCCACAGGCCTGGCCTCAGGCTCCAGGCACAAACCAGGGACGCTTGCTCATTTTGGCTTCCAAAATAAACACACGAAACAGCATGCACGAAGCGTGATCCTGGCCAAAACACACCTATCCAATGGCAAGCACACTGGGCCTAGACCGGCACACACCCGGACTCTTAAGACCAGCAAGAGAGCCTGCCCCCTCGCATTCCTTCAACCGCCTTTCAGCAGGGACCCGGGATACACAGATAAGCCAGCTTATGTGCAGACACGGTCGATCCTCAGACAGGAGCCCCTCCAATACTGGAGTCCTTGGTGGTATTTGCGTGCATGTCGGCAGGGGACACTGGCCCTCACTCCTAACAGTCCCCTACACCCGAGAGAGGAAACGTGCTGAACCTCAGTTTCGATAAGGAGACGGTAGAGTGTTCTCACCCATTCTGTTCAGAGTTTCCAAGGAATGCATACAAGAGTGTCATCATCGATCCAAGCACATGCTGGGATGCTGCAGAACACAACCGGGCAGTGCGTGGGGCTCTGCAGGGGAGCCATGAGCCTGGAGTACCCCAAAAGCCTGGAGAATCCATAGCCCTCAGGCCACTCAACAAGACGAACAATCAAGCCACTCTTGCAGCCATTGGGCCCATCTGAGGAAAACCTAATATCTAATGGCACATCTTGGGGTGGTTGAATACCTACCGTCCTGAGTTATCCGCGACCATGCTCGGGAACATGGTCCCGCCTCACTTTTTCCAGTTCTTCTTAGCACCTCCAGTCATCAGAGCACACGAAGATCTTCTTGTTTTTGCCGACGGCGAGGCTTGCCCAGCAACTGCACCTGGGAAGTGGACTGGTGTCCTCAGAGGACATGATCCATACAAACATTTACCTGGGCTTGAGCTCTGAAACTGCTTCCCAAGGACCTCTATCCCTTACCGAGAATTGACTGCATGTCTGATAGTACGACTGCAGGAAGTTAGGCACATACATTGGCCGGTGTGTGAGAGGCTGTATTTGTGTGTTCACGCGTGTGGGCGTGTGTGACTGTGACTGCGCACGCAGACGCTCTTGTGGGTTTCTCTGTGTGCCGCTGACTACGCGTCTTGGTCTCTGTGTGTCCCTGTAGCCCTGTGAAGAGGCGTCCAACGGTAAACGCCATAGTTGTGTATAACAACACCCTGGCTAGACCCCCAACTGAAAGGAGAAAGCCCCCTGTCAGCTTCCAGAGGCCGCATGCAAACTTTAACCCCCAGGGGCTGTTGAAATACTCCACGGACGCCCACTCTCCCACAGCCACGCCTTCTGACCAGAGCACAAAGACTGGACGAGACCTGCCTCCCGGCCGTGGGTGTGACATCTACGTGCAACTCGAGAACCTGCCAGCTACCAGCACATCTGATGTGCACTTGGGGTCACTCCCAGCACTTTCGGAAGCAAGGGAACTCCCATGGGTGAGCTGACACCGACCTACAGCATTCTACTGGCAAGATGCAGCCTGAATCCACTCAAGGGGCTAAAGAACATCGAACAAAGTGCAACTTCTCGCCAACTAGGCCTAACCACTTTCCTTGGACCCGTGGGAATGCCCACCACAGGAAGCAGTGGGCTTCAGCAGCCATGACCCATGTTGGAACCCCACAGCGGAAACTAGGCCACCTTCCCGGCCATGTCTCAGGCAGCTCCCATCCTGCAAGGTTTGCGGCCCTGACCCCTAAGGAACCGCTCAAACGCTCAACAGCCTCGTCCACCGTGCCCTACTCCAGCCAGCAGGGCGACGCGTCCCTACTGGAAGACACAGACATCTTCCGAACACGGGAACACTGAACACCAGGGAAGACAGACCGCAAGCCTGTCTGCTTTGAAGATGCTGATCCCACCTGAGGCATCCTGGAAATTCTCCACTGCCACAGTGGCAGCACCGAGGAACTCACAGTGATCAAAGGCATGGTCCCCGAGGACCACAGATATACTTTCAACGGAAGACCTCTGCCATGTGAGGGGACTTGGAAGCCTGAAAGGGAACAGTGGCTGGCCTTGGCAGTGCACCAGGGATGGCAACAGTGCCCCCTTCTCTGCCCCGCCAATGGACTGCTCTGGATAAAGCTCTGGCTATTCGAAAGGCCTGCATGCCACACGGGCCGGCCGCGTCATGCCCTCCGGCAGAAACACTATCGCTTTGCACATTCCCAAAAGAGGGAAAAGAGCGACCAAAGGGCTTGTTTGCATAACTCACCTCCCCCAGAGAAGGCCGGCACAGATGCCTCAGCATGTCCATCTTCTCTATGTCCCGCAAGACACCCGTGGGGAGTCACTCCTCTGGAAACGGGATTGCAACTCTTCACAGGTAACCTACCTCACTGCATCCTCATGAACTGCCAAAGCCATCCCCACCATAGGCAGCTGATGCCAGGCCATCACGAACAAGACACATCCTTGGGAAGCCGAGGCCAGCGCCTGCAACCCAATGATGACAGCCCATCCCACGACATCACACAGGACCTGTCCTCATGATACCTTACCTTTCTCTCCAGGGCAGCAGCCACTACGCAGGCTTAAATGCAGCACTCGATCGTCACCCCACTCCACGATGATCCACATAGCGCCAACAGTGTGCTGGCAGCTTCAGGGGCAGCACCGAGGCCTAATCCATCAGCCCCCTTCCACCATCACCAAATTCCATCCAACCCCCGCCCACTGCTCCAGCCCCACCTGGCACTCAAGAACCTCACCGCACCAAACACAACAACAGAGAGGGCCACAGGCCTGGCCTGAGGCTGCAGGCTCCAACCAGGGAACCTTGCTCATTTTGGCTTCCAAAATCAACCACCGAAGCGGCATGCACAAAGCATGATCCTGGTCAAAACACACTTCTCCAAGCTGAAAGCTCACTGGGCCCACACCAGCACACACTCTGACTCTGAAGACTAGCAGGAGACCCTGCCCCCTTGCATTCCCTCACGGCCTTTTAGCAGGGACCACGGATTCATAGATGACCCAGCTTATGGGCAGACACGGTCGACCCTCAGACAGGAGCCCCTCCAATGTGAGAGCCCTTAGTGGTATTTGCATGCATGTCAGCAGGGGATGTTGGTCCTCACTGCTAACTGTCCCCTACCCCCGAGAGGAAACCTGCTGGACCTCAGTTTCCATGTGGAGACCGTAGAGCTTTCTCACTCATTTTGTTCAGATTTTCCAAGGAATGCATACAAGGGTGTCATCATCGATCCAAGCACATTCTGGGACGCTGCAGAACACAAACGGGCAGGCCGTGGGGCTCTGCAGAGGAGCCATGACCCAGAAGTACTCCAACAGCCTGGGGAATCCACAGTCCTCAAGCCACTCAGCAAGACCAACAATCAATCCACTCTTGCAGCCATTGGACCCATCTGAGGAAAACCTAATAGCCAATGGCACATCTTAGTATGGGTGAATGCTACTGTCCTGAGTTATCCCCAGCCACGCTCAGCAACGTGCGCCTGCTCCACTTTTTCCAGTTCCCCTTAGCACATCCAGTTATCAGACAACACGAAGGTCTTCTTGTCTTTGCCGACGGCCAGCCTTACCCTGCAACTGCACCTGAGAAGTGGACAGAAATCAGGCAGGCTTCTGAATTGCACCAGAGTCCTCAGAGAACATGATTCTTGTGAAAACTTACCTACGTGTCAGCCCGGAACCTGCTACCCAAGTACCACTATCCCTTACCGAAAACTGATTGCGTGTCTCACAGCACGACTGGAGGAAGTTAGGCATGTACGTTGGCCGGTGTGTGAGACGCTGTATGTGTGTATTCACGCGTGTGGGCGTGTGTGACTGTGACTGCGCACGAAGATGCACTCGTGGGTTCCGGTGTGTGCCGCTGAATACGCGTCTTGGTCTCTGGGTGTCCCTGTGGCCCTCTGCAGACGCCTCCAACAGTAAACGCCATAGTTTATACACACCATCCTGGTTGGACCCCCAACTGAAAGGAGAAAGACCCCTGTCAGCTTCAAGAGGCCACATGCGAACTTTGACCCCCAGGGACTGTTGAAATAGTCCACAGACTCCCGCTCTCTCACAGCCACGCCTTCTGACCAAAGCACAAAGACTGGACGAGACCTGCCTCCCGGCCGTGGCTGTCACATCTATGTGGACCTGGAGACCCTGCCACCTACCAGCACATCTGATGTGCCCTTGGGGTCACTCCCAGCACTCCTGGAAGCAAGGGAACATCCCAGGGGCGGGCTGATAGCGACCTGCAGTTGCCTACAGGAAAGATGCAGCACGGCACTTCTCAAGGGGCTAAGGAACTGCGGACCAAGTGCGTCTTCTCACCAACTAGACCAAATCACTCTCCGTGACCCCGTGGGAATGCCCACAATGGGAAGTGTTGGGCTTCAGCAACCATGACACAGGTTGGAACACCAGAGCCGAATTTAGGCCACCTCCTCACCCACGTATCGGCAAGTTTCCAACTGGCAGGGTTCGTGGCCCTGACAACTGGGAAAACGCTCAAATGATACACAGCCTCTTCCTAAGTGCCCTCCTCCTGCATGCAGGGCGACTCGACACTATTGGAAGCCACAGACATCATGCGAACACGGGGACACTGAACACCAGGGAAGACAGACCGCAAGCCTGTCTGCTTTGATGATGCCCACACCACCCCATGCATCCTGGCAATTCTCCACTCCCACAGCAACACTACCGAGGAACTCACAGCGAGCAAATGCACTGTTCCTGAGGACCACAGACAGACTTTCAACGGAAGACCTCTGCCACACGAGGGGACCTGGAAGCTTGAAAGGGCACAGTGGCTGTCCATGACAGCACACCTGGCATCGCAACAGTGCCCCCATCTCTGCCCCACCCACGGACTGCTGCAGATAAACCTCAGGCTGTTCGAACGGCCTGCATGCCAAACTGGCTGGCGGTGTCATGCCCCCCCGGGAGAAACACTTTTGCTTTGCACATTCCCAAACAAGGGAAGAAAGCAGCCAATATGGATGTTCGCATAACTCACCTACCTCCAAGGAGGCCGGCACAGACGCCTCACAATGTCGATCTTCTCTACGTCCCCCAAGACACCATTTGGGTGTCATTCCTCCGGCAATGGGATGATAACTCTACACAGGTTACCTACCTCACCTCATGCACTTGAACTGCCAGTGCCACCCCCTCCATAGGCAGCTGATGCCAGCCCATCACGAACACGACTCATCCTTGGGAAGCCAAGGCCAGCACCTGCAACCCAATTATGACAGCCTATTCCACGACCTCACAAAGGACCGGTCCTCATCATCCCTTACCTTCCTGTCCAGGCCATCAGCGACCACGCAGGTTTAAATGCAGCACTCGATCCTCACCCCACTCCACGATGCCCCACTTGGCACCAACACTGTGCTGGGTGTTAAAGTAGAGGAGCAGACAAGGGCAGCAGTGTGGCCTAATCCATCAGCCCCTTTCCGCCGACGCCCAACCCGAGCCCAACCCCGCCCAATTCTCCAGCCTCACTAGGGACTCAAAAACCTCACTGTGCAAAACACTAGGACAGGGAGGGCCACAGGCCTGGCCTCAGGCTCCAGGCACAAACCAGGGACGCTTGCTCATTTTGGCTTCCAAAATAAACACACGAAACAGCATGCACGAAGCGTGATCCTGGCCAAAACACACCTATCCAATGGCAAGCACACTGGGCCTAGACCGGCACACACCCGGACTCTTAAGACCAGCAAGAGAGCCTGCCCCCTCGCATTCCTTCAACCGCCTTTCAGCAGGGACCCGGGATACACAGATAAGCCAGCTTATGTGCAGACACGGTCGATCCTCAGACAGGAGCCCCTCCAATACTGGAGTCCTTGGTGGTATTTGCGTGCATGTCGGCAGGGGACACTGGCCCTCACTCCTAACAGTCCCCTACACCCGAGAGAGGAAACGTGCTGAACCTCAGTTTCGATAAGGAGACGGTAGAGTGTTCTCACCCATTCTGTTCAGAGTTTCCAAGGAATGCATACAAGAGTGTCATCATCGATCCAAGCACATGCTGGGATGCTGCAGAACACAACCGGGCAGTGCGTGGGGCTCTGCAGGGGAGCCATGAGCCTGGAGTACCCCAAAAGCCTGGAGAATCCATAGCCCTCAGGCCACTCAACAAGACGAACAATCAAGCCACTCTTGCAGCCATTGGGCCCATCTGAGGAAAACCTAATATCTAATGGCACATCTTGGGGTGGTTGAATACCTACCGTCCTGAGTTATCCGCGACCATGCTCGGGAACATGGTCCCGCCTCACTTTTTCCAGTTCTTCTTAGCACCTCCAGTCATCAGAGCACACGAAGATCTTCTTGTTTTTGCCGACGGCGAGGCTTGCCCAGCAACTGCACCTGGGAAGTGGACTGGTGTCCTCAGAGGACATGATCCATACAAACATTTACCTGGGCTTGAGCTCTGAAACTGCTTCCCAAGGACCTCTATCCCTTACCGAGAATTGACTGCATGTCTGATAGTACGACTGCAGGAAGTTAGGCACATACATTGGCCGGTGTGTGAGAGGCTGTATTTGTGTGTTCACGCGTGTGGGCGTGTGTGACTGTGACTGCGCACGCAGACGCTCTTGTGGGTTTCTCTGTGTGCCGCTGACTACGCGTCTTGGTCTCTGTGTGTCCCTGTAGCCCTGTGAAGAGGCGTCCAACGGTAAACGCCATAGTTGTGTATAACAACACCCTGGCTAGACCCCCAACTGAAAGGAGAAAGCCCCCTGTCAGCTTCCAGAGGCCGCATGCAAACTTTAACCCCCAGGGGCTGTTGAAATACTCCACGGACGCCCACTCTCCCACAGCCACGCCTTCTGACCAGAGCACAAAGACTGGACGAGACCTGCCTCCCGGCCGTGGGTGTGACATCTACATGCAACTCGAGAACCTGCCAGCTACCAGCACATCTGATGTGCACTTGGGGTCACTCCCAGCACTTTCGGAAGCAAGGGAACTCCCATGGGTGAGCTGACACCGACCTACAGCATTCTACTGGCAAGATGCAGCCTGAATCCACTCAAGGGGCTAAAGAACATCGAACAAAGTGCAACTTCTCGCCAACTAGGCCTAACCACTTTCCTTGGACCCGTGGGAATGCCCACCACAGGAAGCAGTGGGCTTCAGCAGCCATGACCCATGTTGGAACCCCACAGCGGAAACTAGGCCACCTTCCCGGCCATGTCTCAGGCAGCTCCCACCCTGCAAGGTTTGCGGCCCTGACCCCTAAGGAACCGCTCAAACGCTCAACAGCCTCGTCCACCGTGCCCTACTCCAGCCAGCAGGGCGACGCGTCCCTACTGGAAGACACAGACATCTTCCGAACACGGGAACACTGAACACCAGGGAAGACAGACCGCAAGCCTGTCTGCTTTGAAGATGCTGATCCCACCTGAGGCATCCTGGAAATTCTCCACTGCCACAGTGGCAGCACCGAGGAACTCACAGTGATCAAAGGCATGGTCCCCGAGGACCACAGATATACTTTCAACGGAAGACCTCTGCCATGTGAGGGGACTTGGAAGCCTGAAAGGGAACAGTGGCTGGCCTTGGCAGTGCACCAGGGATGGCAACAGTGCCCCCTTCTCTGCCCCGCCAATGGACTGCTCTGGATAAAGCTCTGGCTATTCGAAAGGCCTGCATGCCACACGGGCCGGCCGCGTCATGCCCTCCGGCAGAAACACTATCGCTTTGCACATTCCCAAAAGAGGGAAAAGAGCGACCAAAGGGCTTGTTTGCATAACTCACCTCCCCCAGAGAAGGCCGGCACAGATGCCTCAGCATGTCCATCTTCTCTATGTCCCGCAAGACACCCGTGGGGAGTCACTCCTCTGGAAACGGGATTGCAACTCTTCACAGGTAACCTACCTCACTGCATCCTCATGAACTGCCAAAGCCATCCCCACCATAGGCAGCTGATGCCAGGCCATCACGAACAAGACACATCCTTGGGAAGCCGAGGCCAGCGCCTGCAACCCAATGATGACAGCCCATCCCACGACATCACACAGGACCTGTCCTCATGATACCTTACCTTTCTCTCCAGGGCAGCAGCCACTACGCAGGCTTAAATGCAGCACTCGATCGTCACCCCACTCCACGATGATCCACATAGCGCCAACAGTGTGCTGGCAGCTTCAGGGGCAGCACCGAGGCCTAATCCATCAGCCCCCTTCCACCATCACCAAATTCCATCCAACCCCCGCCCACTGCTCCAGCCCCACCTGGCACTCAAGAACCTCACCGCACCAAACACAACAACAGAGAGGGCCACAGGCCTGGCCTGAGGCTGCAGGCTCCAACCAGGGAACCTTGCTCATTTTGGCTTCCAAAATCAACCACCGAAGCGGCATGCACAAAGCATGATCCTGGTCAAAACACACTTCTCCAAGCTGAAAGCTCACTGGGCCCACACCAGCACACACTCTGACTCTGAAGACTAGCAGGAGACCCTGCCCCCTTGCATTCCCTCACGGCCTTTTAGCTGGGACCACGGATTCATAGATGACCCAGCTTATGGGCAGACACGGTCGACCCTCAGACAGGAGCCCCTCCAATGTGAGAGCCCTTAGTGGTATTTGCATGCATGTCAGCAGGGGATGTTGGTCCTCACTGCTAACTGTCCCCTACCCCCGAGAGGAAACCTGCTGGACCTCAGTTTCCATGTGGAGACCGTAGAGCTTTCTCACTCATTTTGTTCAGATTTTCCAAGGAATGCATACAAGGGTGTCATCATCGATCCAAGCACATTCTGGGACGCTGCAGAACACAAACGGGCAGGCCGTGGGGCTCTGCAGAGGAGCCATGACCCAGAAGTACTCCAACAGCCTGGGGAATCCACAGTCCTCAAGCCACTCAGCAAGACCAACAATCAATCCACTCTTGCAGCCATTGGACCCATCTGAGGAAAACCTAATATCCAATGGCACATCTTAGTATGGGTGAATGCTACTGTCCTGAGTTATCCCCAGCCACACTCAGCAACGTGCGCCTGCTCCACTTTTTCCAGTTCCCCTTAGCACATCCAGTTATCAGACAACACGAAGGTCTTCTTGTCTTTGCCGACGGCCAGCCTTACCCTGCAACTGCACCTGAGAAGTGGACAGAAATCAGGCAGGCTTCTGAATTGCACCAGAGTCCTCAGAGAACATGATTCTTGTGAAAACTTACCTACGTGTCAGCCTGGAACCTGCTACCCAAGTACCACTATCCCTTACCGAAAACTGATTGCGTGTCTCACAGCACGACTGGAGGAAGTTAGGCATGTACGTTGGCCGGTGTGTGAGACGCTGTATGTGTGTATTCACGCGTGTGGGCGTGTGTGACTGTGACTGCGCACGAAGATGCACTCGTGGGTTCCGGTGTGTGCCGCTGAATATGCGTCTTGGTCTCTGGGTGTCCCTGTGGCCCTCTGCAGACGCCTCCAACAGTAAACGCCATAGTTTATACACACCATCCTGGTTGGACCCCCAACTGAAAGGAGAAAGACCCCTGTCAGCTTCAAGAGGCCACATGCGAACTTTGACCCCCAGGGACTGTTGAAATAGTCCACAGACTCCCGCTCTCTCACAGCCACGCCTTCTGACCAAAGCACAAAGACTGGACGAGACCTGCCTCCCGGCCGTGGCTGTCACATCTATGTGGACCTGGAGACCCTGCCACCTACCAGCACATCTGATGTGCCCTTGGGGTCACTCCCAGCACTCCTGGAAGCAAGGGAACATCCCAGGGGCGGGCTGATAGCGACCTGCAGTTGCCTACAGGAAAGATGCAGCACGGCACTTCTCAAGGGGCTAAGGAACTGCGGACCAAGTGCGTCTTCTCACCAACTAGACCAAATCACTCTCCGTGACCCCGTGGGAATGCCCACAATGGGAAGTGTTGGGCTTCAGCAACCATGACACAGGTTGGAACACCAGAGCCGAATTTAGGCCACCTCCTCACCCACGTATCGGCAAGTTTCCAACTGGCAGGGTTCGTGGCCCTGACAACTGGGAAAACGCTCAAATGATACACAGCCTCTTCCTAAGTGCCCTCCTCCTGCATGCAGGGCGACTCGACACTATTGGAAGCCACAGACATCATGCGAACACGGGGACACTGAACACCAGGGAAGACAGACCGCAAGCCTGTCTGCTTTGATGATGCCCACACCACCCCATGCATCCTGGCAATTCTCCACTCCCACAGCAACACTACCGAGGAACTCACAGCGAGCAAATGCACTGTTCCTGAGGACCACAGACAGACTTTCAACGGAAGACCTCTGCCACACGAGGGGACCTGGAAGCTTGAAAGGGCACAGTGGCTGTCCACGACAGCACACCTGGCATCGCAACAGTGCCCCCATCTCTGCCCCACCCACGGACTGCTGCAGATAAACCTCAGGCTGTTCGAACGGCCTGCATGCCAAACTGGCTGGCGGTGTCATGCCCCCCCGGGAGAAACACTTTTGCTTTGCACATTCCCAAACAAGGGAAGAAAGCAGCCAATATGGATGTTCGCATAACTCACCTACCTCCAAGGAGGCCGGCACAGACGCCTCACAATGTCGATCTTCTCTACGTCCCCCAAGACACCATTTGGGTGTCATTCCTCCGGCAATGGGATGATAACTCTACACAGGTTACCTACCTCACCTCATGCACTTGAACTGCCAGTGCCACCCCCTCCATAGGCAGCTGATGCCAGCCCATCACGAACACGACTCATCCTTGGGAAGCCAAGGCCAGCACCTGCAACCCAATTATGACAGCCTATTCCACGACCTCACAAAGGTCCGGTCCTCATCATCCCTTACCTTCCTGTCCAGGCCATCAGCGACCACGCAGGTTTAAATGCAGCACTCGATCCTCACCCCACTCCACGATGCCCCACTTGGCACCAACACTGTGCTGGGTGTTAAAGTAGAGGAGCAGACAAGGGCAGCAGTGTGGCCTAATCCATCAGCCCCTTTCCGCCGACGCCCAACCCGAGCCCAACCCCGCCCAATTCTCCAGCCTCACTAGGGACTCAAAAACCTCACTGTGCAAAACACTAGGACAGGGAGGGCCACAGGCCTGGCCTCAGGCTCCAGGCACAAACCAGGGACGCTTGCTCATTTTGGCTTCCAAAATAAACACACGAAACAGCATGCACGAAGCGTGATCCTGGCCAAAACACACCTATCCAATGGCAAGCACACTGGGCCTAGACCGGCACACACCCGGACTCTTAAGACCAGCAAGAGAGCCTGCCCCCTCGCATTCCTTCAACCGCCTTTCAGCAGGGACCCGGGATACACAGATAAGCCAGCTTATGTGCAGACACGGTCGATCCTCAGACAGGAGCCCCTCCAATACTGGAGTCCTTGGTGGTATTTGCGTGCATGTCGGCAGGGGACACTGGCCCTCACTCCTAACAGTCCCCTACACCCGAGAGAGGAAACGTGCTGAACCTCAGTTTCGATAAGGAGACGGTAGAGTGTTCTCACCCATTCTGTTCAGAGTTTCCAAGGAATGCATACAAGAGTGTCATCATCGATCCAAGCACATGCTGGGATGCTGCAGAACACAACCGGGCAGTGCGTGGGGCTCTGCAGGGGAGCCATGAGCCTGGAGTACCCCAAAAGCCTGGAGAATCCATAGCCCTCAGGCCACTCAACAAGACGAACAATCAAGCCACTCTTGCAGCCATTGGGCCCATCTGAGGAAAACCTAATATCTAATGGCACATCTTGGGGTGGTTGAATACCTACCGTCCTGAGTTATCCGCGACCATGCTCGGGAACATAGTCCCGCCTCACTTTTTCCAGTTCTTCTTAGCACCTCCAGTCATCAGAGCACACGAAGATCTTCTTGTTTTTGCCGACGGCGAGGCTTGCCCAGCAACTGCACCTGGGAAGTGGACTGGTGTCCTCAGAGGACATGATCCATACAAACATTTACCTGGGCTTGAGCTCTGAAACTGCTTCCCAAGGACCTCTATCCCTTACCGAGAATTGACTGCATGTCTGATAGTACGACTGCAGGAAGTTAGGCACATACATTGGCCGGTGTGTGAGAGGCTGTATTTGTGTGTTCACGCGTGTGGGCGTGTGTGACTGTGACTGCGCACGCAGACGCTCTTGTGGGTTTCTCTGTGTGCCGCTGACTACGCGTCTTGGTCTCTGTGTGTCCCTGTAGCCCTGTGAAGAGGCGTCCAACGGTAAACGCCATAGTTGTGTATAACAACACCCTGGCTAGACCCCCAACTGAAAGGAGAAAGCCCCCTGTCAGCTTCCAGAGGCCGCATGCAAACTTTAACCCCCAGGGGCTGTTGAAATACTCCACGGACGCCCACTCTCCCACAGCCACGCCTTCTGACCAGAGCACAAAGACTGGACGAGACCTGCCTCCCGGCCGTGGGTGTGACATCTACGTGCAACTCGAGAACCTGCCAGCTACCAGCACATCTGATGTGCACTTGGGGCCACTCCCAGCACTTTCGGAAGCAAGGGAACTCCCATGGGTGAGCTGACACCGACCTACAGCATTCTACTGGCAAGATGCAGCCTGAATCCACTCAAGGGGCTAAAGAACATCGAACAAAGTGCAACTTCTCGCCAACTAGGCCTAACCACTTTCCTTGGACCCGTGGGAATGCCCACCACAGGAAGCAGTGGGCTTCAGCAGCCATGACCCATGTTGGAACCCCACAGCGGAAACTAGGCCACCTTCCCGGCCATGTCTCAGGCAGCTCCCACCCTGCAAGGTTTGCGGCCCTGACCCCTAAGGAACCGCTCAAACGCTCAACAGCCTCGTCCACCGTGCCCTACTCCAGCCAGCAGGGCGACGCGTCCCTACTGGAAGACACAGACATCTTCCGAACACGGGAACACTGAACACCAGGGAAGACAGACCGCAAGCCTGTCTGCTTTGAAGATGCTGATCCCACCTGAGGCATCCTGGAAATTCTCCACTGCCACAGTGGCAGCACCGAGGAACTCACAGTGATCAAAGGCATGGTCCCCGAGGACCACAGATATACTTTCAACGGAAGACCTCTGCCATGTGAGGGGACTTGGAAGCCTGAAAGGGAACAGTGGCTGGCCTTGGCAGTGCACCAGGGATGGCAACAGTGCCCCCTTCTCTGCCCCGCCAATGGACTGCTCTGGATAAAGCTCTGGCTATTCGAAAGGCCTGCATGCCACACGGGCCGGCCGCGTCATGCCCTCCGGCAGAAACACTATCGCTTTGCACATTCCCAAAAGAGGGAAAAGAGCGACCAAAGGGCTTGTTTGCATAACTCACCTCCCCCAGAGAAGGCCGGCACAGATGCCTCAGCATGTCCATCTTCTCTATGTCCCGCAAGACACCCGTGGGGAGTCACTCCTCTGGAAACGGGATTGCAACTCTTCACAGGTAACCTACCTCACTGCATCCTCATGAACTGCCAAAGCCATCCCCACCATAGGCAGCTGATGCCAGGCCATCACGAACAAGACACATCCTTGGGAAGCCGAGGCCAGCGCCTGCAACCCAATGATGACAGCCCATCCCACGACATCACACAGGACCTGTCCTCATGATACCTTACCTTTCTCTCCAGGGCAGCAGCCACTACGCAGGCTTAAATGCAGCACTCGATCGTCACCCCACTCCACGATGATCCACATAGCGCCAACAGTGTGCTGGCAGCTTCAGGGGCAGCACCGAGGCCTAATCCATCAGCCCCCTTCCACCATCACCAAATTCCATCCAACCCCCGCCCACTGCTCCAGCCCCACCTGGCACTCAAGAACCTCACCGCACCAAACACAACAACAGAGAGGGCCACAGGCCTGGCCTGAGGCTGCAGGCTCCAACCAGGGAACCTTGCTCATTTTGGCTTCCAAAATCAACCACCGAAGCGGCATGCACAAAGCATGATCCTGGTCAAAACACACTTCTCCAAGCTGAAAGCTCACTGGGCCCACACCAGCACACACTCTGACTCTGAAGACTAGCAGGAGACCCTGCCCCCTTGCATTCCCTCACGGCCTTTTAGCTGGGACCACGGATTCATAGATGACCCAGCTTATGGGCAGACACGGTCGACCCTCAGACAGGAGCCCCTCCAATGTGAGAGCCCTTAGTGGTATTTGCATGCATGTCAGCAGGGGATGTTGGTCCTCACTGCTAACTGTCCCCTACCCCCGAGAGGAAACCTGCTGGACCTCAGTTTCCATGTGGAGACCGTAGAGCTTTCTCACTCATTTTGTTCAGATTTTCCAAGGAATGCATACAAGGGTGTCATCATCGATCCAAGCACATTCTGGGACGCTGCAGAACACAAACGGGCAGGCCGTGGGGCTCTGCAGAGGAGCCATGACCCAGAAGTACTCCAACAGCCTGGGGAATCCACAGTCCTCAAGCCACTCAGCAAGACCAACAATCAATCCACTCTTGCAGCCATTGGACCCATCTGAGGAAAACCTAATAGCCAATGGCACATCTTAGTATGGGTGAATGCTACTGTCCTGAGTTATCCCCAGCCACGCTCAGCAACGTGCGCCTGCTCCACTTTTTCCAGTTCCCCTTAGCACATCCAGTTATCAGACAACACGAAGGTCTTCTTGTCTTTGCCGACGGCCAGCCTTACCCTGCAACTGCACCTGAGAAGTGGACAGAAATCAGGCAGGCTTCTGAATTGCACCAGAGTCCTCAGAGAACATGATTCTTGTGAAAACTTACCTACGTGTCAGCCCGGAACCTGCTACCCAAGTACCACTATCCCTTACCGAAAACTGATTGCGTGTCTCACAGCACGACTGGAGGAAGTTAGGCATGTACGTTGGCCGGTGTGTGAGACGCTGTATGTGTGTATTCACGCGTGTGGGCGTGTGTGACTGTGACTGCGCACGAAGATGCACTCGTGGGTTCCGGTGTGTGCCGCTGAATATGCGTCTTGGTCTCTGGGTGTCCCTGTGGCCCTCTGCAGACGCCTCCAACAGTAAACGCCATAGTTTATACACACCATCCTGGTTGGACCCCCAACTGAAAGGAGAAAGACCCCTGTCAGCTTCAAGAGGCCACATGCGAACTTTGACCCCCAGGGACTGTTGAAATAGTCCACAGACTCCCGCTCTCTCACAGCCACGCCTTCTGACCAAAGCACAAAGACTGGACGAGACCTGCCTCCCGGCCGTGGCTGTCACATCTATGTGGACCTGGAGACCCTGCCACCTACCAGCACATCTGATGTGCCCTTGGGGTCACTCCCAGCACTCCTGGAAGCAAGGGAACATCCCAGGGGCGGGCTGATAGCGACCTGCAGTTGCCTACAGGAAAGATGCAGCACGGCACTTCTCAAGGGGCTAAGGAACTGCGGACCAAGTGCGTCTTCTCACCAACTAGACCAAATCACTCTCCGTGACCCCGTGGGAATGCCCACAATGGGAAGTGTTGGGCTTCAGCAACCATGACACAGGTTGGAACACCAGAGCCGAATTTAGGCCACCTCCTCACCCACGTATCGGCAAGTTTCCAACTGGCAGGGTTCGTGGCCCTGACAACTGGGAAAACGCTCAAATGATACACAGCCTCTTCCTAAGTGCCCTCCTCCTGCATGCAGGGCGACTCGACACTATTGGAAGCCACAGACATCATGCGAACACGGGGACACTGAACACCAGGGAAGACAGACCGCAAGCCTGTCTGCTTTGATGATGCCCACACCACCCCATGCATCCTGGCAATTCTCCACTCCCACAGCAACACTACCGAGGAACTCACAGCGAGCAAATGCACTGTTCCTGAGGACCACAGACAGACTTTCAACGGAAGACCTCTGCCACACGAGGGGACCTGGAAGCTTGAAAGGGCACAGTGGCTGTCCACGACAGCACACCTGGCATCGCAACAGTGCCCCCATCTCTGCCCCACCCACGGACTGCTGCAGATAAACCTCAGGCTGTTCGAACGGCCTGCATGCCAAACTGGCTGGCGGTGTCATGCCCCCCCGGGAGAAACACTTTTGCTTTGCACATTCCCAAACAAGGGAAGAAAGCAGCCAATATGGATGTTCGCATAACTCACCTACCTCCAAGGAGGCCGGCACAGACGCCTCACAATGTCGATCTTCTCTACGTCCCCCAAGACACCATTTGGGTGTCATTCCTCCGGCAATGGGATGATAACTCTACACAGGTTACCTACCTCACCTCATGCACTTGAACTGCCAGTGCCACCCCCTCCATAGGCAGCTGATGCCAGCCCATCACGAACACGACTCATCCTTGGGAAGCCAAGGCCAGCACCTGCAACCCAATTATGACAGCCTATTCCACGACCTCACAAAGGTCCGGTCCTCATCATCCCTTACCTTCCTGTCCAGGCCATCAGCGACCACGCAGGTTTAAATGCAGCACTCGATCCTCACCCCACTCCACGATGCCCCACTTGGCACCAACACTGTGCTGGGTGTTAAAGTAGAGGAGCAGACAAGGGCAGCAGTGTGGCCTAATCCATCAGCCCCTTTCCGCCGACGCCCAACCCGAGCCCAACCCCGCCCAATTCTCCAGCCTCACTAGGGACTCAAAAACCTCACTGTGCAAAACACTAGGACAGGGAGGGCCACAGGCCTGGCCTCAGGCTCCAGGCACAAACCAGGGACGCTTGCTCATTTTGGCTTCCAAAATAAACACACGAAACAGCATGCACGAAGCGTGATCCTGGCCAAAACACACCTATCCAATGGCAAGCACACTGGGCCTAGACCGGCACACACCCGGACTCTTAAGACCAGCAAGAGAGCCTGCCCCCTCGCATTCCTTCAACCGCCTTTCAGCAGGGACCCGGGATACACAGATAAGCCAGCTTATGTGCAGACACGGTCGATCCTCAGACAGGAGCCCCTCCAATACTGGAGTCCTTGGTGGTATTTGCGTGCATGTCGGCAGGGGACACTGGCCCTCACTCCTAACAGTCCCCTACACCCGAGAGAGGAAACGTGCTGAACCTCAGTTTCGATAAGGAGACGGTAGAGTGTTCTCACCCATTCTGTTCAGAGTTTCCAAGGAATGCATACAAGAGTGTCATCATCGATCCAAGCACATGCTGGGATGCTGCAGAACACAACCGGGCAGTGCGTGGGGCTCTGCAGGGGAGCCATGAGCCTGGAGTACCCCAAAAGCCTGGAGAATCCATAGCCCTCAGGCCACTCAACAAGACGAACAATCAAGCCACTCTTGCAGCCATTGGGCCCATCTGAGGAAAACCTAATATCTAATGGCACATCTTGGGGTGGTTGAATACCTACCGTCCTGAGTTATCCGCGACCATGCTCGGGAACATGGTCCCGCCTCACTTTTTCCAGTTCTTCTTAGCACCTCCAGTCATCAGAGCACACGAAGATCTTCTTGTTTTTGCCGACGGCGAGGCTTGCCCAGCAACTGCACCTGGGAAGTGGACTGGTGTCCTCAGAGGACATGATCCATACAAACATTTACCTGGGCTTGAGCTCTGAAACTGCTTCCCAAGGACCTCTATCCCTTACCGAGAATTGACTGCATGTCTGATAGTACGACTGCAGGAAGTTAGGCACATACATTGGCCGGTGTGTGAGAGGCTGTATTTGTGTGTTCACGCGTGTGGGCGTGTGTGACTGTGACTGCGCACGCAGACGCTCTTGTGGGTTTCTCTGTGTGCCGCTGACTACGCGTCTTGGTCTCTGTGTGTCCCTGTAGCCCTGTGAAGAGGCGTCCAACGGTAAACGCCATAGTTGTGTATAACAACACCCTGGCTAGACCCCCAACTGAAAGGAGAAAGCCCCCTGTCAGCTTCCAGAGGCCGCATGCAAACTTTAACCCCCAGGGGCTGTTGAAATACTCCACGGACGCCCACTCTCCCACAGCCACGCCTTCTGACCAGAGCACAAAGACTGGACGAGACCTGCCTCCCGGCCGTGGGTGTGACATCTACGTGCAACTCGAGAACCTGCCAGCTACCAGCACATCTGATGTGCACTTGGGGTCACTCCCAGCACTTTCGGAAGCAAGGGAACTCCCATGGGTGAGCTGACACCGACCTACAGCATTCTACTGGCAAGATGCAGCCTGAATCCACTCAAGGGGCTAAAGAACATCGAACAAAGTGCAACTTCTCGCCAACTAGGCCTAACCACTTTCCTTGGACCCGTGGGAATGCCCACCACAGGAAGCAGTGGGCTTCAGCAGCCATGACCCATGTTGGAACCCCACAGCGGAAACTAGGCCACCTTCCCGGCCATGTCTCAGGCAGCTCCCATCCTGCAAGGTTTGCGGCCCTGACCCCTAAGGAACCGCTCAAACGCTCAACAGCCTCGTCCACCGTGCCCTACTCCAGCCAGCAGGGCGACGCGTCCCTACTGGAAGACACAGACATCTTCCGAACACGGGAACACTGAACACCAGGGAAGACAGACCGCAAGCCTGTCTGCTTTGAAGATGCTGATCCCACCTGAGGCATCCTGGAAATTCTCCACTGCCACAGTGGCAGCACCGAGGAACTCACAGTGATCAAAGGCATGGTCCCCGAGGACCACAGATATACTTTCAACGGAAGACCTCTGCCATGTGAGGGGACTTGGAAGCCTGAAAGGGAACAGTGGCTGGCCTTGGCAGTGCACCAGGGATGGCAACAGTGCCCCCTTCTCTGCCCCGCCAATGGACTGCTCTGGATAAAGCTCTGGCTATTCGAAAGGCCTGCATGCCACACGGGCCGGCCGCGTCATGCCCTCCGGCAGAAACACTATCGCTTTGCACATTCCCAAAAGAGGGAAAAGAGCGACCAAAGGGCTTGTTTGCATAACTCACCTCCCCCAGAGAAGGCCGGCACAGATGCCTCAGCATGTCCATCTTCTCTATGTCCCGCAAGACACCCGTGGGGAGTCACTCCTCTGGAAACGGGATTGCAACTCTTCACAGGTAACCTACCTCACTGCATCCTCATGAACTGCCAAAGCCATCCCCACCATAGGCAGCTGATGCCAGGCCATCACGAACAAGACACATCCTTGGGAAGCCGAGGCCAGCGCCTGCAACCCAATGATGACAGCCCATCCCACGACATCACACAGGACCTGTCCTCATGATACCTTACCTTTCTCTCCAGGGCAGCAGCCACTACGCAGGCTTAAATGCAGCACTCGATCGTCACCCCACTCCACGATGATCCACATAGCGCCAACAGTGTGCTGGCAGCTTCAGGGGCAGCACCGAGGCCTAATCCATCAGCCCCCTTCCACCATCACCAAATTCCATCCAACCCCCGCCCACTGCTCCAGCCCCACCTGGCACTCAAGAACCTCACCGCACCAAACACAACAACAGAGAGGGCCACAGGCCTGGCCTGAGGCTGCAGGCTCCAACCAGGGAACCTTGCTCATTTTGGCTTCCAAAATCAACCACCGAAGCGGCATGCACAAAGCATGATCCTGGTCAAAACACACTTCTCCAAGCTGAAAGCTCACTGGGCCCACACCAGCACACACTCTGACTCTGAAGACTAGCAGGAGACCCTGCCCCCTTGCATTCCCTCACGGCCTTTTAGCAGGGACCACGGATTCATAGATGACCCAGCTTATGGGCAGACACGGTCGACCCTCAGACAGGAGCCCCTCCAATGTGAGAGCCCTTAGTGGTATTTGCATGCATGTCAGCAGGGGATGTTGGTCCTCACTGCTAACTGTCCCCTACCCCCGAGAGGAAACCTGCTGGACCTCAGTTTCCATGTGGAGACCGTAGAGCTTTCTCACTCATTTTGTTCAGATTTTCCAAGGAATGCATACAAGGGTGTCATCATCGATCCAAGCACATTCTGGGACGCTGCAGAACACAAACGGGCAGGCCGTGGGGCTCTGCAGAGGAGCCATGACCCAGAAGTACTCCAACAGCCTGGGGAATCCACAGTCCTCAAGCCACTCAGCAAGACCAACAATCAATCCACTCTTGCAGCCATTGGACCCATCTGAGGAAAACCTAATAGCCAATGGCACATCTTAGTATGGGTGAATGCTACTGTCCTGAGTTATCCCCAGCCACGCTCAGCAACGTGCGCCTGCTCCACTTTTTCCAGTTCCCCTTAGCACATCCAGTTATCAGACAACACGAAGGTCTTCTTGTCTTTGCCGACGGCCAGCCTTACCCTGCAACTGCACCTGAGAAGTGGACAGAAATCAGGCAGGCTTCTGAATTGCACCAGAGTCCTCAGAGAACATGATTCTTGTGAAAACTTACCTACGTGTCAGCCCGGAACCTGCTACCCAAGTACCACTATCCCTTACCGAAAACTGATTGCGTGTCTCACAGCACGACTGGAGGAAGTTAGGCATGTACGTTGGCCGGTGTGTGAGACGCTGTATGTGTGTATTCACGCGTGTGGGCGTGTGTGACTGTGACTGCGCACGAAGATGCACTCGTGGGTTCCGGTGTGTGCCGCTGAATACGCGTCTTGGTCTCTGGGTGTCCCTGTGGCCCTCTGCAGACGCCTCCAACAGTAAACGCCATAGTTTATACACACCATCCTGGTTGGACCCCCAACTGAAAGGAGAAAGACCCCTGTCAGCTTCAAGAGGCCACATGCGAACTTTGACCCCCAGGGACTGTTGAAATAGTCCACAGACTCCCGCTCTCTCACAGCCACGCCTTCTGACCAAAGCACAAAGACTGGACGAGACCTGCCTCCCGGCCGTGGCTGTCACATCTATGTGGACCTGGAGACCCTGCCACCTACCAGCACATCTGATGTGCCCTTGGGGTCACTCCCAGCACTCCTGGAAGCAAGGGAACATCCCAGGGGCGGGCTGATAGCGACCTGCAGTTGCCTACAGGAAAGATGCAGCACGGCACTTCTCAAGGGGCTAAGGAACTGCGGACCAAGTGCGTCTTCTCACCAACTAGACCAAATCACTCTCCGTGACCCCGTGGGAATGCCCACAATGGGAAGTGTTGGGCTTCAGCAACCATGACACAGGTTGGAACACCAGAGCCGAATTTAGGCCACCTCCTCACCCACGTATCGGCAAGTTTCCAACTGGCAGGGTTCGTGGCCCTGACAACTGGGAAAACGCTCAAATGATACACAGCCTCTTCCTAAGTGCCCTCCTCCTGCATGCAGGGCGACTCGACACTATTGGAAGCCACAGACATCATGCGAACACGGGGACACTGAACACCAGGGAAGACAGACCGCAAGCCTGTCTGCTTTGATGATGCCCACACCACCCCATGCATCCTGGCAATTCTCCACTCCCACAGCAACACTACCGAGGAACTCACAGCGATCAAATGCACTGTTCCTGAGGACCACAGACAGACTTTCAACGGAAGACCTCTGCCACACGAGGGGACCTGGAAGCTTGAAAGGGCACAGTGGCTGTCCACGACAGCACACCTGGCATCGCAACAGTGCCCCCATCTCTGCCCCACCCACGGACTGCTGCAGATAAACCTCAGGCTGTTCGAACGGCCTGCATGCCAAACTGGCTGGCGGTGTCATGCCCCCCCGGGAGAAACACTTTTGCTTTGCACATTCCCAAACAAGGGAAGAAAGCAGCCAATATGGATGTTCGCATAACTCACCTACCTCCAAGGAGGCCGGCACAGACGCCTCACAATGTCGATCTTCTCTACGTCCCCCAAGACACCATTTGGGTGTCATTCCTCCGGCAATGGGATGATAACTCTACACAGGTTACCTACCTCACCTCATGCACTTGAACTGCCAGAGCCACCCCCTCCATAGGCAGCTGATGCCAGCCCATCACGAACACGACTCATCCTTGGGAAGCCAAGGCCAGCACCTGCAACCCAATTATGACAGCCTATTCCACGACCTCACAAAGGACCGGTCCTCATCATCCCTTACCTTCCTGTCCAGGCCATCAGCGACCACGCAGGTTTAAATGCAGCACTCGATCCTCACCCCACTCCACGATGCCCCACTTGGCACCAACACTGTGCTGGGTGTTAAAGTAGAGGAGCAGACAAGGGCAGCAGTGTGGCCTAATCCATCAGCCCCTTTCCGCCGATGCCCAACCCGAGCCCAACCCCGCCCAATTCTCCAGCCTCACTAGGGACTCAAAAACCTCACTGTGCAAAACACTAGGACAGGGAGGGCCACAGGCCTGGCCTCAGGCTCCAGGCACAAACCAGGGACGCTTGCTCATTTTGGCTTCCAAAATAAACACACGAAACAGCATGCACGAAGCGTGATCCTGGCCAAAACACACCTATCCAATGGCAAGCACACTGGGCCTAGACCGGCACACACCCCGACTCTTAAGACCAGCAAGAGAGCCTGCCCCCTCGCATTCCTTCAACCGCCTTTCAGCAGGGACCCGGGATACACAGATAAGCCAGCTTATGTGCAGACACGGTCGATCCTCAGACAGGAGCCCCTCCAATACTGGAGTCCTTGGTGGTATTTGCGTGCATGTCGGCAGGGGACACTGGCCCTCACTCCTAACAGTCCCCTACACCCGAGAGAGGAAACGTGCTGAACCTCAGTTTCGATAAGGAGACGGTAGAGTGTTCTCACCCATTCTGTTCAGAGTTTCCAAGGAATGCATACAAGAGTGTCATCATCGATCCAAGCACATGCTGGGATGCTGCAGAACACAACCGGGCAGTGCGTGGGGCTCTGCAGGGGAGCCATGAGCCTGGAGTACCCCAAAAGCCTGGAGAATCCATAGCCCTCAGGCCACTCAACAAGACGAACAATCAAGCCACTCTTGCAGCCATTGGGCCCATCTGAGGAAAACCTAATATCTAATGGCACATCTTGGGGTGGTTGAATACCTACCGTCCTGAGTTATCCGCGACCATGCTCGGGAACATGGTCCCGCCTCACTTTTTCCAGTTCTTCTTAGCACCTCCAGTCATCAGAGCACACGAAGATCTTCTTGTTTTTGCCGACGGCGAGGCTTGCCCAGCAACTGCACCTGGGAAGTGGACTGGTGTCCTCAGAGGACATGATCCATACAAACATTTACCTGGGCTTGAGCTCTGAAACTGCTTCCCAAGGACCTCTATCCCTTACCGAGAATTGACTGCATGTCTGATAGTACGACTGCAGGAAGTTAGGCACATACATTGGCCGGTGTGTGAGAGGCTGTATTTGTGTGTTCACGCGTGTGGGCGTGTGTGACTGTGACTGCGCACGCAGACGCTCTTGTGGGTTTCTCTGTGTGCCGCTGACTACGCGTCTTGGTCTCTGTGTGTCCCTGTAGCCCTGTGAAGAGGCGTCCAACGGTAAACGCCATAGTAGTGTATAACAACACCCTGGCTAGACCCCCAACTGAAAGGAGAAAGCCCCCTGTCAGCTTCCAGAGGCCGCATGCAAACTTTAACCCCCAGGGGCTGTTGAAATACTCCACGGACGCCCACTCTCCCACAGCCACGCCTTCTGACCAGAGCACAAAGACTGGACGAGACCTGCCTCCCGGCCGTGGGTGTGACATCTACGTGCAACTCGAGAACCTGCCAGCTACCAGCACATCTGATGTGCACTTGGGGCCACTCCCAGCACTTTCGGAAGCAAGGGAACTCCCATGGGTGAGCTGACACCGACCTACAGCATTCTACTGGCAAGATGCAGCCTGAATCCACTCAAGGGGCTAAAGAACATCGAACAAAGTGCAACTTCTCGCCAACTAGGCCTAACCACTTTCCTTGGACCCGTGGGAATGCCCACCACAGGAAGCAGTGGGCTTCAGCAGCCATGACCCATGTTGGAACCCCACAGCGGAAACTAGGCCACCTTCCCGGCCATGTCTCAGGCAGCTCCCATCCTGCAAGGTTTGCGGCCCTGACCCCTAAGGAACCGCTCAAACGCTCAACAGCCTCGTCCACCGTGCCCTACTCCAGCCAGCAGGGCGACGCGTCCCTACTGGAAGACACAGACATCTTCCGAACACGGGAACACTGAACACCAGGGAAGACAGACCGCAAGCCTGTCTGCTTTGAAGATGCTGATCCCACCTGAGGCATCCTGGAAATTCTCCACTGCCACAGTGGCAGCACCGAGGAACTCACAGTGATCAAAGGCATGGTCCCCGAGGACCACAGATATACTTTCAACGGAAGACCTCTGCCATGTGAGGGGACTTGGAAGCCTGAAAGGGAACAGTGGCTGGCCTTGGCAGTGCACCAGGGATGGCAACAGTGCCCCCTTCTCTGCCCCGCCAATGGACTGCTCTGGATAAAGCTCTGGCTATTCGAAAGGCCTGCATGCCACACGGGCCGGCCGCGTCATGCCCTCCGGCAGAAACACTATCGCTTTGCACATTCCCAAAAGAGGGAAAAGAGCGACCAAAGGGCTTGTTTGCATAACTCACCTCCCCCAGAGAAGGCCGGCACAGATGCCTCAGCATGTCCATCTTCTCTATGTCCCGCAAGACACCCGTGGGGAGTCACTCCTCTGGAAACGGGATTGCAACTCTTCACAGGTAACCTACCTCACTGCATCCTCATGAACTGCCAAAGCCATCCCCACCATAGGCAGCTGATGCCAGGCCATCACGAACAAGACACATCCTTGGGAAGCCGAGGCCAGCGCCTGCAACCCAATGATGACAGCCCATCCCACGACATCACACAGGACCTGTCCTCATGATACCTTACCTTTCTCTCCAGGGCAGCAGCCACTACGCAGGCTTAAATGCAGCACTCGATCGTCACCCCACTCTACGATGATCCACATAGCGCCAACAGTGTGCTGGCAGCTTCAGGGGCAGCACCGAGGCCTAATCCATCAGCCCCCTTCCACCATCACCAAATTCCATCCAACCCCCGCCCACTGCTCCAGCCCCACCTGGCACTCAAGAACCTCACCGCACCAAACACAACAACAGAGAGGGCCACAGGCCTGGCCTGAGGCTGCAGGCTCCAACCAGGGAACCTTGCTCATTTTGGCTTCCAAAATCAACCACCGAAGCGGCATGCACAAAGCATGATCCTGGTCAAAACACACTTCTCCAAGCTGAAAGCTCACTGGGCCCACACCAGCACACACTCTGACTCTGAAGACTAGCAGGAGACCCTGCCCCCTTGCATTCCCTCACGGCCTTTTAGCAGGGACCACGGATTCATAGATGACCCAGCTTATGGGCAGACACGGTCGACCCTCAGACAGGAGCCCCTCCAATGTGAGAGCCCTTAGTGGTATTTGCATGCATGTCAGCAGGGGATGTTGGTCCTCACTGCTAACTGTCCCCTACCCCCGAGAGGAAACCTGCTGGACCTCAGTTTCCATGTGGAGACCGTAGAGCTTTCTCACTCATTTTGTTCAGATTTTCCAAGGAATGCATACAAGGGTGTCATCATCGATCCAAGCACATTCTGGGACGCTGCAGAACACAAACGGGCAGGCCGTGGGGCTCTGCAGAGGAGCCATGACCCAGAAGTACTCCAACAGCCTGGGGAATCCACAGTCCTCAAGCCACTCAGCAAGACCAACAATCAATCCACTCTTGCAGCCATTGGACCCATCTGAGGAAAACCTAATAGCCAATGGCACATCTTAGTATGGGTGAATGCTACTGTCCTGAGTTATCCCCAGCCACGCTCAGCAACGTGCGCCTGCTCCACTTTTTCCAGTTCCCCTTAGCACATCCAGTTATCAGACAACACGAAGGTCTTCTTGTCTTTGCCGACGGCCAGCCTTACCCTGCAACTGCACCTGAGAAGTGGACAGAAATCAGGCAGGCTTCTGAATTGCACCAGAGTCCTCAGAGAACATGATTCTTGTGAAAACTTACCTACGTGTCAGCCCGGAACCTGCTACCCAAGTACCACTATCCCTTACCGAAAACTGATTGCGTGTCTCACAGCACGACTGGAGGAAGTTAGGCATGTACGTTGGCCGGTGTGTGAGACGCTGTATGTGTGTATTCACGCGTGTGGGCGTGTGTGACTGTGACTGCGCACGAAGATGCACTCGTGGGTTCCGGTGTGTGCCGCTGAATACGCGTCTTGGTCTCTGGGTGTCCCTGTGGCCCTCTGCAGACGCCTCCAACAGTAAACGCCATAGTTTATACACACCATCCTGGTTGGACCCCCAACTGAAAGGAGAAAGACCCCTGTCAGCTTCAAGAGGCCACATGCGAACTTTGACCCCCAGGGACTGTTGAAATAGTCCACAGACTCCCGCTCTCTCACAGCCACGCCTTCTGACCAAAGCACAAAGACTGGACGAGACCTGCCTCCCGGCCGTGGCTGTCACATCTATGTGGACCTGGAGACCCTGCCACCTACCAGCACATCTGATGTGCCCTTGGGGTCACTCCCAGCACTCCTGGAAGCAAGGGAACATCCCAGGGGCGGGCTGATAGCGACCTGCAGTTGCCTACAGGAAAGATGCAGCACGGCACTTCTCAAGGGGCTAAGGAACTGCGGACCAAGTGCGTCTTCTCACCAACTAGACCAAATCACTCTCCGTGACCCCGTGGGAATGCCCACAATGGGAAGTGTTGGGCTTCAGCAACCATGACACAGGTTGGAACACCAGAGCCGAATTTAGGCCACCTCCTCACCCACGTATCGGCAAGTTTCCAACTGGCAGGGTTCGTGGCCCTGACAACTGGGAAAACGCTCAAATGATACACAGCCTCTTCCTAAGTGCCCTCCTCCTGCATGCAGGGCGACTCGACACTATTGGAAGCCACAGACATCATGCGAACACGGGGACACTGAACACCAGGGAAGACAGACCGCAAGCCTGTCTGCTTTGATGATGCCCACACCACCCCATGCATCCTGGCAATTCTCCACTCCCACAGCAACACTACCGAGGAACTCACAGCGAGCAAATGCACTGTTCCTGAGGACCACAGACAGACTTTCAACGGAAGACCTCTGCCACACGAGGGGACCTGGAAGCTTGAAAGGGCACAGTGGCTGTCCACGACAGCACACCTGGCATCGCAACAGTGCCCCCATCTCTGCCCCACCCACGGACTGCTGCAGATAAACCTCAGGCTGTTCGAACGGCCTGCATGCCAAACTGGCTGGCGGTGTCATGCCCCCCCGGGAGAAACACTTTTGCTTTGCACATTCCCAAACAAGGGAAGAAAGCAGCCAATATGGATGTTCGCATAACTCACCTACCTCCAAGGAGGCCGGCACAGACGCCTCACAATGTCGATCTTCTCTACGTCCCCCAAGACACCATTTGGGTGTCATTCCTCCGGCAATGGGATGATAACTCTACACAGGTTACCTACCTCACCTCATGCACTTGAACTGCCAGTGCCACCCCCTCCATAGGCAGCTGATGCCAGCCCATCACGAACACGACTCATCCTTGGGAAGCCAAGGCCAGCACCTGCAACCCAATTATGACAGCCTATTCCACGACCTCACAAAGGTCCGGTCCTCATCATCCCTTACCTTCCTGTCCAGGCCATCAGCGACCACGCAGGTTTAAATGCAGCACTCGATCCTCACCCCACTCCACGATGCCCCACTTGGCACCAACACTGTGCTGGGTGTTAAAGTAGAGGAGCAGACAAGGGCAGCAGTGTGGCCTAATCCATCAGCCCCTTTCCGCCGACGCCCAACCCGAGCCCAACCCCGCCCAATTCTCCAGCCTCACTAGGGACTCAAAAACCTCACTGTGCAAAACACTAGGACAGGGAGGGCCACAGGCCTGGCCTCAGGCTCCAGGCACAAACCAGGGACGCTTGCTCATTTTGGCTTCCAAAATAAACACACGAAACAGCATGCACGAAGCGTGATCCTGGCCAAAACACACCTATCCAATGGCAAGCACACTGGGCCTAGACCGGCACACACCCGGACTCTTAAGACCAGCAAGAGAGCCTGCCCCCTCGCATTCCTTCAACCGCCTTTCAGCAGGGACCCGGGATACACAGATAAGCCAGCTTATGTGCAGACACGGTCGATCCTCAGACAGGAGCCCCTCCAATACTGGAGTCCTTGGTGGTATTTGCGTGCATGTCGGCAGGGGACACTGGCCCTCACTCCTAACAGTCCCCTACACCCGAGAGAGGAAACGTGCTGAACCTCAGTTTCGATAAGGAGACGGTAGAGTGTTCTCACCCATTCTGTTCAGAGTTTCCAAGGAATGCATACAAGAGTGTCATCATCGATCCAAGCACATGCTGGGATGCTGCAGAACACAACCGGGCAGTGCGTGGGGCTCTGCAGGGGAGCCATGAGCCTGGAGTACCCCAAAAGCCTGGAGAATCCATAGCCCTCAGGCCACTCAACAAGACGAACAATCAAGCCACTCTTGCAGCCATTGGGCCCATCTGAGGAAAACCTAATATCTAATGGCACATCTTGGGGTGGTTGAATACCTACCGTCCTGAGTTATCCGCGACCATGCTCGGGAACATGGTCCCGCCTCACTTTTTCCAGTTCTTCTTAGCACCTCCAGTCATCAGAGCACACGAAGATCTTCTTGTTTTTGCCGACGGCGAGGCTTGCCCAGCAACTGCACCTGGGAAGTGGACTGGTGTCCTCAGAGGACATGATCCATACAAACATTTACCTGGGCTTGAGCTCTGAAACTGCTTCCCAAGGACCTCTATCCCTTACCGAGAATTGACTGCATGTCTGATAGTACGACTGCAGGAAGTTAGGCACATACATTGGCCGGTGTGTGAGAGGCTGTATTTGTGTGTTCACGCGTGTGGGCGTGTGTGACTGTGACTGCGCACGCAGACGCTCTTGTGGGTTTCTCTGTGTGCCGCTGACTACGCGTCTTGGTCTCTGTGTGTCCCTGTAGCCCTGTGAAGAGGCGTCCAATGGTAAACGCCATAGTTGTGTATAACAACACCCTGGCTAGACCCCCAACTGAAAGGAGAAAGCCCCCTGTCAGCTTCCAGAGGCCGCATGCAAACTTTAACCCCCAGGGGCTGTTGAAATACTCCACGGACGCCCACTCTCCCACAGCCACGCCTTCTGACCAGAGCACAAAGACTGGACGAGACCTGCCTCCCGGCCGTGGGTGTGACATCTACGTGCAACTCGAGAACCTGCCAGCTACCAGCACATCTGATGTGCACTTGGGGTCACTCCCAGCACTTTCGGAAGCAAGGGAACTCCCATGGGTGAGCTGACACCGACCTACAGCATTCTACTGGCAAGATGCAGCCTGAATCCACTCAAGGGGCTAAAGAACATCGAACAAAGTGCAACTTCTCGCCAACTAGGCCTAACCACTTTCCTTGGACCCGTGGGAATGCCCACCACAGGAAGCAGTGGGCTTCAGCAGCCATGACCCATGTTGGAACCCCACAGCGGAAACTAGGCCACCTTCCCGGCCATGTCTCAGGCAGCTCCCATCCTGCAAGGTTTGCGGCCCTGACCCCTAAGGAACCGCTCAAACGCTCAACAGCCTCGTCCACCGTGCCCTACTCCAGCCAGCAGGGCGACGCGTCCCTACTGGAAGACACAGACATCTTCCGAACACGGGAACACTGAACACCAGGGAAGACAGACCGCAAGCCTGTCTGCTTTGAAGATGCTGATCCCACCTGAGGCATCCTGGAAATTCTCCACTGCCACAGTGGCAGCACCGAGGAACTCACAGTGATCAAAGGCATGGTCCCCGAGGACCACAGATATACTTTCAACGGAAGACCTCTGCCATGTGAGGGGACTTGGAAGCCTGAAAGGGAACAGTGGCTGGCCTTGGCAGTGCACCAGGGATGGCAACAGTGCCCCCTTCTCTGCCCCGCCAATGGACTGCTCTGGATAAAGCTCTGGCTATTCGAAAGGCCTGCATGCCACACGGGCCGGCCGCGTCATGCCCTCCGGCAGAAACACTATCGCTTTGCACATTCCCAAAAGAGGGAAAAGAGCGACCAAAGGGCTTGTTTGCATAACTCACCTCCCCCAGAGAAGGCCGGCACAGATGCCTCAGCATGTCCATCTTCTCTATGTCCCGCAAGACACCCGTGGGGAGTCACTCCTCTGGAAACGGGATTGCAACTCTTCACAGGTAACCTACCTCACTGCATCCTCATGAACTGCCAAAGCCATCCCCACCATAGGCAGCTGATGCCAGGCCATCACGAACAAGACACATCCTTGGGAAGCCGAGGCCAGCGCCTGCAACCCAATGATGACAGCCCATCCCACGACATCACACAGGACCTGTCCTCATGATACCTTACCTTTCTCTCCAGGGCAGCAGCCACTACGCAGGCTTAAATGCAGCACTCGATCGTCACCCCACTCCACGATGATCCACATAGCGCCAACAGTGTGCTGGCAGCTTCAGGGGCAGCACCGAGGCCTAATCCATCAGCCCCCTTCCACCATCACCAAATTCCATCCAACCCCCGCCCACTGCTCCAGCCCCACCTGGCACTCAAGAACCTCACCGCACCAAACACAACAACAGAGAGGGCCACAGGCCTGGCCTGAGGCTGCAGGCTCCAACCAGGGAACCTTGCTCATTTTGGCTTCCAAAATCAACCACCGAAGCGGCATGCACAAAGCATGATCCTGGTCAAAACACACTTCTCCAAGCTGAAAGCTCACTGGGCCCACACCAGCACACACTCTGACTCTGAAGACTAGCAGGAGACCCTGCCCCCTTGCATTCCCTCACGGCCTTTTAGCAGGGACCACGGATTCATAGATGACCCAGCTTATGGGCAGACACGGTCGACCCTCAGACAGGAGCCCCTCCAATGTGAGAGCCCTTAGTGGTATTTGCATGCATGTCAGCAGGGGATGTTGGTCCTCACTGCTAACTGTCCCCTACCCCCGAGAGGAAACCTGCTGGACCTCAGTTTCCATGTGGAGACCGTAGAGCTTTCTCACTCATTTTGTTCAGATTTTCCAAGGAATGCATACAAGGGTGTCATCATCGATCCAAGCACATTCTGGGACGCTGCAGAACACAAACGGGCAGGCCGTGGGGCTCTGCAGAGGAGCCATGACCCAGAAGTACTCCAACAGCCTGGGGAATCCACAGTCCTCAAGCCACTCAGCAAGACCAACAATCAATCCACTCTTGCAGCCATTGGACCCATCTGAGGAAAACCTAATAGCCAATGGCACATCTTAGTATGGGTGAATGCTACTGTCCTGAGTTATCCCCAGCCACGCTCAGCAACGTGCGCCTGCTCCACTTTTTCCAGTTCCCCTTAGCACATCCAGTTATCAGACAACACGAAGGTCTTCTTGTCTTTGCCGACGGCCAGCCTTACCCTGCAACTGCACCTGAGAAGTGGACAGAAATCAGGCAGGCTTCTGAATTGCACCAGAGTCCTCAGAGAACATGATTCTTGTGAAAACTTACCTACGTGTCAGCCCGGAACCTGCTACCCAAGTACCACTATCCCTTACCGAAAACTGATTGCGTGTCTCACAGCACGACTGGAGGAAGTTAGGCATGTACGTTGGCCGGTGTGTGAGACGCTGTATGTGTGTATTCACGCGTGTGGGCGTGTGTGACTGTGACTGCGCACGAAGATGCACTCGTGGGTTCCGGTGTGTGCCGCTGAATACGCGTCTTGGTCTCTGGGTGTCCCTGTGGCCCTCTGCAGACGCCTCCAACAGTAAACGCCATAGTTTATACACACCATCCTGGTTGGACCCCCAACTGAAAGGAGAAAGACCCCTGTCAGCTTCAAGAGGCCACATGCGAACTTTGACCCCCAGGGACTGTTGAAATAGTCCACAGACTCCCGCTCTCTCACAGCCACGCCTTCTGACCAAAGCACAAAGACTGGACGAGACCTGCCTCCCGGCCGTGGCTGTCACATCTATGTGGACCTGGAGACCCTGCCACCTACCAGCACATCTGATGTGCCCTTGGGGTCACTCCCAGCACTCCTGGAAGCAAGGGAACATCCCAGGGGCGGGCTGATAGCGACCTGCAGTTGCCTACAGGAAAGATGCAGCACGGCACTTCTCAAGGGGCTAAGGAACTGCGGACCAAGTGCGTCTTCTCACCAACTAGACCAAATCACTCTCCGTGACCCCGTGGGAATGCCCACAATGGGAAGTGTTGGGCTTCAGCAACCATGACACAGGTTGGAACACCAGAGCCGAATTTAGGCCACCTCCTCACCCACGTATCGGCAAGTTTCCAACTGGCAGGGTTCGTGGCCCTGACAACTGGGAAAACGCTCAAATGATACACAGCCTCTTCCTAAGTGCCCTCCTCCTGCATGCAGGGCGACTCGACACTATTGGAAGCCACAGACATCATGCGAACACGGGGACACTGAACACCAGGGAAGACAGACCGCAAGCCTGTCTGCTTTGATGATGCCCACACCACCCCATGCATCCTGGCAATTCTCCACTCCCACAGCAACACTACCGAGGAACTCACAGCGATCAAATGCACTGTTCCTGAGGACCACAGACAGACTTTCAACGGAAGACCTCTGCCACACGAGGGGACCTGGAAGCTTGAAAGGGCACAGTGGCTGTCCACGACAGCACACCTGGCATCGCAACAGTGCCCCCATCTCTGCCCCACCCACGGACTGCTGCAGATAAACCTCAGGCTGTTCGAACGGCCTGCATGCCAAACTGGCTGGCGGTGTCATGCCCCCCCGGGAGAAACACTTTTGCTTTGCACATTCCCAAACAAGGGAAGAAAGCAGCCAATATGGATGTTCGCATAACTCACCTACCTCCAAGGAGGCCGGCACAGACGCCTCACAATGTCGATCTTCTCTACGTCCCCCAAGACACCATTTGGGTGTCATTCCTCCGGCAATGGGATGATAACTCTACACAGGTTACCTACCTCACCTCATGCACTTGAACTGCCAGAGCCACCCCCTCCATAGGCAGCTGATGCCAGCCCATCACGAACACGACTCATCCTTGGGAAGCCAAGGCCAGCACCTGCAACCCAATTATGACAGCCTATTCCACGACCTCACAAAGGACCGGTCCTCATCATCCCTTACCTTCCTGTCCAGGCCATCAGCGACCACGCAGGTTTAAATGCAGCACTCGATCCTCACCCCACTCCACGATGCCCCACTTGGCACCAACACTGTGCTGGGTGTTAAAGTAGAGGAGCAGACAAGGGCAGCAGTGTGGCCTAATCCATCAGCCCCTTTCCGCCGACGCCCAACCCGAGCCCAACCCCGCCCAATTCTCCAGCCTCACTAGGGACTCAAAAACCTCACTGTGCAAAACACTAGGACAGGGAGGGCCACAGGCCTGGCCTCAGGCTCCAGGCACAAACCAGGGACGCTTGCTCATTTTGGCTTCCAAAATAAACACACGAAACAGCATGCACGAAGCGTGATCCTGGCCAAAACACACCTATCCAATGGCAAGCACACTGGGCCTAGACCGGCACACACCCCGACTCTTAAGACCAGCAAGAGAGCCTGCCCCCTCGCATTCCTTCAACCGCCTTTCAGCAGGGACCCGGGATACACAGATAAGCCAGCTTATGTGCAGACACGGTCGATCCTCAGACAGGAGCCCCTCCAATACTGGAGTCCTTGGTGGTATTTGCGTGCATGTCGGCAGGGGACACTGGCCCTCACTCCTAACAGTCCCCTACACCCGAGAGAGGAAACGTGCTGAACCTCAGTTTCGATAAGGAGACGGTAGAGTGTTCTCACCCATTCTGTTCAGAGTTTCCAAGGAATGCATACAAGAGTGTCATCATCGATCCAAGCACATGCTGGGATGCTGCAGAACACAACCGGGCAGTGCGTGGGGCTCTGCAGGGGAGCCATGAGCCTGGAGTACCCCAAAAGCCTGGAGAATCCATAGCCCTCAGGCCACTCAACAAGACGAACAATCAAGCCACTCTTGCAGCCATTGGGCCCATCTGAGGAAAACCTAATATCTAATGGCACATCTTGGGGTGGTTGAATACCTACCGTCCTGAGTTATCCGCGACCATGCTCGGGAACATGGTCCCGCCTCACTTTTTCCAGTTCTTCTTAGCACCTCCAGTCATCAGAGCACACGAAGATCTTCTTGTTTTTGCCGACGGCGAGGCTTGCCCAGCAACTGCACCTGGGAAGTGGACTGGTGTCCTCAGAGGACATGATCCATACAAACATTTACCTGGGCTTGAGCTCTGAAACTGCTTCCCAAGGACCTCTATCCCTTACCGAGAATTGACTGCATGTCTGATAGTACGACTGCAGGAAGTTAGGCACATACATTGGCCGGTGTGTGAGAGGCTGTATTTGTGTGTTCACGCGTGTGGGCGTGTGTGACTGTGACTGCGCACGCAGACGCTCTTGTGGGTTTCTCTGTGTGCCGCTGACTACGCGTCTTGGTCTCTGTGTGTCCCTGTAGCCCTGTGAAGAGGCGTCCAACGGTAAACGCCATAGTTGTGTATAACAACACCCTGGCTAGACCCCCAACTGAAAGGAGAAAGCCCCCTGTCAGCTTCCAGAGGCCGCATGCAAACTTTAACCCCCAGGGGCTGTTGAAATACTCCACGGACGCCCACTCTCCCACAGCCACGCCTTCTGACCAGAGCACAAAGACTGGACGAGACCTGCCTCCCGGCCGTGGGTGTGACATCTACGTGCAACTCGAGAACCTGCCAGCTACCAGCACATCTGATGTGCACTTGGGGCCACTCCCAGCACTTTCGGAAGCAAGGGAACTCCCATGGGTGAGCTGACACCGACCTACAGCATTCTACTGGCAAGATGCAGCCTGAATCCACTCAAGGGGCTAAAGAACATCGAACAAAGTGCAACTTCTCGCCAACTAGGCCTAACCACTTTCCTTGGACCCGTGGGAATGCCCACCACAGGAAGCAGTGGGCTTCAGCAGCCATGACCCATGTTGGAACCCCACAGCGGAAACTAGGCCACCTTCCCGGCCATGTCTCAGGCAGCTCCCATCCTGCAAGGTTTGCGGCCCTGACCCCTAAGGAACCGCTCAAACGCTCAACAGCCTCGTCCACCGTGCCCTACTCCAGCCAGCAGGGCGACGCGTCCCTACTGGAAGACACAGACATCTTCCGAACACGGGAACACTGAACACCAGGGAAGACAGACCGCAAGCCTGTCTGCTTTGAAGATGCTGATCCCACCTGAGGCATCCTGGAAATTCTCCACTGCCACAGTGGCAGCACCGAGGAACTCACAGTGATCAAAGGCATGGTCCCCGAGGACCACAGATATACTTTCAACGGAAGACCTCTGCCATGTGAGGGGACTTGGAAGCCTGAAAGGGAACAGTGGCTGGCCTTGGCAGTGCACCAGGGATGGCAACAGTGCCCCCTTCTCTGCCCCGCCAATGGACTGCTCTGGATAAAGCTCTGGCTATTCGAAAGGCCTGCATGCCACACGGGCCGGCCGCGTCATGCCCTCCGGCAGAAACACTATCGCTTTGCACATTCCCAAAAGAGGGAAAAGAGCGACCAAAGGGCTTGTTTGCATAACTCACCTCCCCCAGAGAAGGCCGGCACAGATGCCTCAGCATGTCCATCTTCTCTATGTCCCGCAAGACACCCGTGGGGAGTCACTCCTCTGGAAACGGGATTGCAACTCTTCACAGGTAACCTACCTCACTGCATCCTCATGAACTGCCAAAGCCATCCCCACCATAGGCAGCTGATGCCAGGCCATCACGAACAAGACACATCCTTGGGAAGCCGAGGCCAGCGCCTGCAACCCAATGATGACAGCCCATCCCACGACATCACACAGGACCTGTCCTCATGATACCTTACCTTTCTCTCCAGGGCAGCAGCCACTACGCAGGCTTAAATGCAGCACTCGATCGTCACCCCACTCCACGATGATCCACATAGCGCCAACAGTGTGCTGGCAGCTTCAGGGGCAGCACCGAGGCCTAATCCATCAGCCCCCTTCCACCATCACCAAATTCCATCCAACCCCCGCCCACTGCTCCAGCCCCACCTGGCACTCAAGAACCTCACCGCACCAAACACAACAACAGAGAGGGCCACAGGCCTGGCCTGAGGCTGCAGGCTCCAACCAGGGAACCTTGCTCATTTTGGCTTCCAAAATCAACCACCGAAGCGGCATGCACAAAGCATGATCCTGGTCAAAACACACTTCTCCAAGCTGAAAGCTCACTGGGCCCACACCAGCACACACTCTGACTCTGAAGACTAGCAGGAGACCCTGCCCCCTTGCATTCCCTCACGGCCTTTTAGCAGGGACCACGGATTCATAGATGACCCAGCTTATGGGCAGACACGGTCGACCCTCAGACAGGAGCCCCTCCAATGTGAGAGCCCTTAGTGGTATTTGCATGCATGTCAGCAGGGGATGTTGGTCCTCACTGCTAACTGTCCCCTACCCCCGAGAGGAAACCTGCTGGACCTCAGTTTCCATGTGGAGACCGTAGAGCTTTCTCACTCATTTTGTTCAGATTTTCCAAGGAATGCATACAAGGGTGTCATCATCGATCCAAGCACATTCTGGGACGCTGCAGAACACAAACGGGCAGGCCGTGGGGCTCTGCAGAGGAGCCATGACCCAGAAGTACTCCAACAGCCTGGGGAATCCACAGTCCTCAAGCCACTCAGCAAGACCAACAATCAATCCACTCTTGCAGCCATTGGACCCATCTGAGGAAAACCTAATAGCCAATGGCACATCTTAGTATGGGTGAATGCTACTGTCCTGAGTTATCCCCAGCCACGCTCAGCAACGTGCGCCTGCTCCACTTTTTCCAGTTCCCCTTAGCACATCCAGTTATCAGACAACACGAAGGTCTTCTTGTCTTTGCCGACGGCCAGCCTTACCCTGCAACTGCACCTGAGAAGTGGACAGAAATCAGGCAGGCTTCTGAATTGCACCAGAGTCCTCAGAGAACATGATTCTTGTGAAAACTTACCTACGTGTCAGCCCGGAACCTGCTACCCAAGTACCACTATCCCTTACCGAAAACTGATTGCGTGTCTCACAGCACGACTGGAGGAAGTTAGGCATGTACGTTGGCCGGTGTGTGAGACGCTGTATGTGTGTATTCACGCGTGTGGGCGTGTGTGACTGTGACTGCGCACGAAGATGCACTCGTGGGTTCCGGTGTGTGCCGCTGAATACGCGTCTTGGTCTCTGGGTGTCCCTGTGGCCCTCTGCAGACGCCTCCAACAGTAAACGCCATAGTTTATACACACCATCCTGGTTGGACCCCCAACTGAAAGGAGAAAGACCCCTGTCAGCTTCAAGAGGCCACATGCGAACTTTGACCCCCAGGGACTGTTGAAATAGTCCACAGACTCCCGCTCTCTCACAGCCACGCCTTCTGACCAAAGCACAAAGACTGGACGAGACCTGCCTCCCGGCCGTGGCTGTCACATCTATGTGGACCTGGAGACCCTGCCACCTACCAGCACATCTGATGTGCCCTTGGGGTCACTCCCAGCACTCCTGGAAGCAAGGGAACATCCCAGGGGCGGGCTGATAGCGACCTGCAGTTGCCTACAGGAAAGATGCAGCACGGCACTTCTCAAGGGGCTAAGGAACTGCGGACCAAGTGCGTCTTCTCACCAACTAGACCAAATCACTCTCCGTGACCCCGTGGGAATGCCCACAATGGGAAGTGTTGGGCTTCAGCAACCATGACACAGGTTGGAACACCAGAGCCGAATTTAGGCCACCTCCTCACCCACGTATCGGCAAGTTTCCAACTGGCAGGGTTCGTGGCCCTGACAACTGGGAAAACGCTCAAATGATACACAGCCTCTTCCTAAGTGCCCTCCTCCTGCATGCAGGGCGACTCGACACTATTGGAAGCCACAGACATCATGCGAACACGGGGACACTGAACACCAGGGAAGACAGACCGCAAGCCTGTCTGCTTTGATGATGCCCACACCACCCCATGCATCCTGGCAATTCTCCACTCCCACAGCAACACTACCGAGGAACTCACAGCGAGCAAATGCACTGTTCCTGAGGACCACAGACAGACTTTCAACGGAAGACCTCTGCCACACGAGGGGACCTGGAAGCTTGAAAGGGCACAGTGGCTGTCCACGACAGCACACCTGGCATCGCAACAGTGCCCCCATCTCTGCCCCACCCACGGACTGCTGCAGATAAACCTCAGGCTGTTCGAACGGCCTGCATGCCAAACTGGCTGGCGGTGTCATGCCCCCCCGGGAGAAACACTTTTGCTTTGCACATTCCCAAACAAGGGAAGAAAGCAGCCAATATGGATGTTCGCATAACTCACCTACCTCCAAGGAGGCCGGCACAGACGCCTCACAATGTCGATCTTCTCTACGTCCCCCAAGACACCATTTGGGTGTCATTCCTCCGGCAATGGGATGATAACTCTACACAGGTTACCTACCTCACCTCATGCACTTGAACTGCCAGTGCCACCCCCTCCATAGGCAGCTGATGCCAGCCCATCACGAACACGACTCATCCTTGGGAAGCCAAGGCCAGCACCTGCAACCCAATTATGACAGCCTATTCCACGACCTCACAAAGGTCCGGTCCTCATCATCCCTTACCTTCCTGTCCAGGCCATCAGCGACCACGCAGGTTTAAATGCAGCACTCGATCCTCACCCCACTCCACGATGCCCCACTTGGCACCAACACTGTGCTGGGTGTTAAAGTAGAGGAGCAGACAAGGGCAGCAGTGTGGCCTAATCCATCAGCCCCTTTCCGCCGACGCCCAACCCGAGCCCAACCCCGCCCAATTCTCCAGCCTCACTAGGGACTCAAAAACCTCACTGTGCAAAACACTAGGACAGGGAGGGCCACAGGCCTGGCCTCAGGCTCCAGGCACAAACCAGGGACGCTTGCTCATTTTGGCTTCCAAAATAAACACACGAAACAGCATGCACGAAGCGTGATCCTGGCCAAAACACACCTATCCAATGGCAAGCACACTGGGCCTAGACCGGCACACACCCGGACTCTTAAGACCAGCAAGAGAGCCTGCCCCCTCGCATTCCTTCAACCGCCTTTCAGCAGGGACCCGGGATACACAGATAAGCCAGCTTATGTGCAGACACGGTCGATCCTCAGACAGGAGCCCCTCCAATACTGGAGTCCTTGGTGGTATTTGCGTGCATGTCGGCAGGGGACACTGGCCCTCACTCCTAACAGTCCCCTACACCCGAGAGAGGAAACGTGCTGAACCTCAGTTTCGATAAGGAGACGGTAGAGTGTTCTCACCCATTCTGTTCAGAGTTTCCAAGGAATGCATACAAGAGTGTCATCATCGATCCAAGCACATGCTGGGATGCTGCAGAACACAACCGGGCAGTGCGTGGGGCTCTGCAGGGGAGCCATGAGCCTGGAGTACCCCAAAAGCCTGGAGAATCCATAGCCCTCAGGCCACTCAACAAGACGAACAATCAAGCCACTCTTGCAGCCATTGGGCCCATCTGAGGAAAACCTAATATCTAATGGCACATCTTGGGGTGGTTGAATACCTACCGTCCTGAGTTATCCGCGACCATGCTCGGGAACATGGTCCCGCCTCACTTTTTCCAGTTCTTCTTAGCACCTCCAGTCATCAGAGCACACGAAGATCTTCTTGTTTTTGCCGACGGCGAGGCTTGCCCAGCAACTGCACCTGGGAAGTGGACTGGTGTCCTCAGAGGACATGATCCATACAAACATTTACCTGGGCTTGAGCTCTGAAACTGCTTCCCAAGGACCTCTATCCCTTACCGAGAATTGACTGCATGTCTGATAGTACGACTGCAGGAAGTTAGGCACATACATTGGCCGGTGTGTGAGAGGCTGTATTTGTGTGTTCACGCGTGTGGGCGTGTGTGACTGTGACTGCGCACGCAGACGCTCTTGTGGGTTTCTCTGTGTGCCGCTGACTACGCGTCTTGGTCTCTGTGTGTCCCTGTAGCCCTGTGAAGAGGCGTCCAACGGTAAACGCCATAGTTGTGTATAACAACACCCTGGCTAGACCCCCAACTGAAAGGAGAAAGCCCCCTGTCAGCTTCCAGAGGCCGCATGCAAACTTTAACCCCCAGGGGCTGTTGAAATACTCCACGGACGCCCACTCTCCCACAGCCACGCCTTCTGACCAGAGCACAAAGACTGGACGAGACCTGCCTCCCGGCCGTGGGTGTGACATCTACGTGCAACTCGAGAACCTGCCAGCTACCAGCACATCTGATGTGCACTTGGGGTCACTCCCAGCACTTTCGGAAGCAAGGGAACTCCCATGGGTGAGCCGACACCGACCTACAGCATTCTACTGGCAAGATGCAGCCTGAATCCACTCAAGGGGCTAAAGAACATCGAACAAAGTGCAACTTCTCGCCAACTAGGCCTAACCACTTTCCTTGGACCCGTGGGAATGCCCACCACAGGAAGCAGTGGGCTTCAGCAGCCATGACCCATGTTGGAACCCCACAGCGGAAACTAGGCCACCTTCCCGGCCATGTCTCAGGCAGCTCCCACCCTGCAAGGTTTGCGGCCCTGACCCCTAAGGAACCGCTCAAACGCTCAACAGCCTCGTCCACCGTGCCCTACTCCAGCCAGCAGGGCGACGCGTCCCTACTGGAAGACACAGACATCTTCCGAACACGGGAACACTGAACACCAGGGAAGACAGACCGCAAGCCTGTCTGCTTTGAAGATGCTGATCCCACCTGAGGCATCCTGGAAATTCTCCACTGCCACAGTGGCAGCACCGAGGAACTCACAGTGATCAAAGGCATGGTCCCCGAGGACCACAGATATACTTTCAACGGAAGACCTCTGCCATGTGAGGGGACTTGGAAGCCTGAAAGGGAACAGTGGCTGGCCTTGGCAGTGCACCAGGGATGGCAACAGTGCCCCCTTCTCTGCCCCGCCAATGGACTGCTCTGGATAAAGCTCTGGCTATTCGAAAGGCCTGCATGCCACACGGGCCGGCCGCGTCATGCCCTCCGGCAGAAACACTATCGCTTTGCACATTCCCAAAAGAGGGAAAAGAGCGACCAAAGGGCTTGTTTGCATAACTCACCTCCCCCAGAGAAGGCCGGCACAGATGCCTCAGCATGTCCATCTTCTCTATGTCCCGCAAGACACCCGTGGGGAGTCACTCCTCTGGAAACGGGATTGCAACTCTTCACAGGTAACCTACCTCACTGCATCCTCATGAACTGCCAAAGCCATCCCCACCATAGGCAGCTGATGCCAGGCCATCACGAACAAGACACATCCTTGGGAAGCCGAGGCCAGCGCCTGCAACCCAATGATGACAGCCCATCCCACGACATCACACAGGACCTGTCCTCATGATACCTTACCTTTCTCTCCAGGGCAGCAGCCACTACGCAGGCTTAAATGCAGCACTCGATCGTCACCCCACTCCACGATGATCCACATAGCGCCAACAGTGTGCTGGCAGCTTCAGGGGCAGCACCGAGGCCTAATCCATCAGCCCCCTTCCACCATCACCAAATTCCATCCAACCCCCGCCCACTGCTCCAGCCCCACCTGGCACTCAAGAACCTCACCGCACCAAACACAACAACAGAGAGGGCCACAGGCCTGGCCTGAGGCTGCAGGCTCCAACCAGGGAACCTTGCTCATTTTGGCTTCCAAAATCAACCACCGAAGCGGCATGCACAAAGCATGATCCTGGTCAAAACACACTTCTCCAAGCTGAAAGCTCACTGGGCCCACACCAGCACACACTCTGACTCTGAAGACTAGCAGGAGACCCTGCCCCCTTGCATTCCCTCACGGCCTTTTAGCAGGGACCACGGATTCATAGATGACCCAGCTTATGGGCAGACACGGTCGACCCTCAGACAGGAGCCCCTCCAATGCGAGAGCCCTTAGTGGTATTTGCATGCATGTCAGCAGGGGATGTTGGTCCTCACTGCTAACTGTCCCCTACCCCCGAGAGGAAACCTGCTGGACCTCAGTTTCCATGAGGAGACCGTAGAGCTTTCTCACTCATTTTGTTCAGATTTTCCAAGGAATGCATACAAGGGTGTCATCATCGATCCAAGCACATGCTGGGACGCTGCAGAACACAAACGGGCAGGCCGTGGGTCTCTGCAGAGGAGCCATGACCCAGAAGTACTCCAACAGCCTGGGGAATCCACAGTCCTCAAGCCACTCAGCAAGACCAACAATCAATCCACTCTTGCAGCCATTGGACCCATCTGAGGAAAACCTAATATCCAATGGCACATCTTAGTATGGGTGAATGCTACTGTCCTGAGTTATCCCCAGCCACGCTCAGCAACGTGCGCCTGCTCCACTTTTTCCAGTTCCCCTTAGCACATCCAGTTATCAGACAACACGAAGGTCTTCTTGTCTTTGCCGACGGCCAGCCTTACCCTGCAACTGCACCTGAGAAGTGGACAGAAATCAGGCAGGCTTCTGAATTGCACCAGAGTCCTCAGAGAACATGATTCTTGTGAAAACTTACCTACGTGTCAGCCCGGAACCTGCTACCCAAGTACCACTATCCCTTACCGAAAACTGATTGCGTGTCTCACAGCACGACTGGAGGAAGTTACGCATGTATGTTGGCCGGTGTGTGAGACGCTGTATGTGTGTATTCACGCGTGTGGGCGTGTGTGACTGTGACTGCGCACGAAGATGCACTCGTGGGTTCCGGTGTGTGCCGCTGAATACGCGTCTTGGTCTCTGGGTGTCCCTGTGGCCCTCTGCAGACGCCTCCAACAGTAAACGCCATAGTTTATACACACCATCCTGGTTGGACCCCCAACTGAAAGGAGAAAGACCCCTGTCAGCTTCAAGAGGCCACATGCGAACTTTGACCCCCAGGGACTGTTGAAATAGTCCACAGACTCCCGCTCTCTCACAGCCACGCCTTCTGACCAAAGCACAAAGACTGGACGAGACCTGCCTCCCGGCCGTGGCTGTCACATCTATGTGGACCTGGAGACCCTGCCACCTACCAGCACATCTGATGTGCCCTTGGGGTCACTCCCAGCACTCCTGGAAGCAAGGGAACATCCCAGGGGCGGGCTGATAGCGACCTGCAGTTGCCTACAGGAAAGATGCAGCACGGCACTTCTCAAGGGGCTAAGGAACTGCGGACCAAGTGCGTCTTCTCACCAACTAGACCAAATCACTCTCCGTGACCCCGTGGGAATGCCCACAATGGGAAGTGTTGGGCTTCAGCAACCATGACACAGGTTGGAACACCAGAGCCGAATTTAGGCCACCTCCTCACCCACGTATCGGCAAGTTTCCAACTGGCAGGGTTCGTGGCCCTGACAACTGGGAAAACGCTCAAATGATACACAGCCTCTTCCTAAGTGCCCTCCTCCTGCATGCAGGGCGACTCGACACTATTGGAAGCCACAGACATCATGCGAACACGGGGACACTGAACACCAGGGAAGACAGACCGCAAGCCTGTCTGCTTTGATGATGCCCACACCACCCCATGCATCCTGGCAATTCTCCACTCCCACAGCAACACTACCGAGGAACTCACAGCGATCAAATGCACTGTTCCTGAGGACCACAGACAGACTTTCAACGGAAGACCTCTGCCACACGAGGGGACCTGGAAGCTTGAAAGGGCACAGTGGCTGTCCACGACAGCACACCTGGCATCGCAACAGTGCCCCCATCTCTGCCCCACCCACGGACTGCTGCAGATAAACCTCAGGCTGTTCGAACGGCCTGCATGCCAAACTGGCTGGCGGTGTCATGCCCCCCCGGGAGAAACACTTTTGCTTTGCACATTCCCAAACAAGGGAAGAAAGCAGCCAATAGGGATGTTCGCATAACTCACCTACCTCCAAGGAGGCCGGCACAGACGCCTCACAATGTCGATCTTCTCTACGTCCCCCAAGACACCCTTTGGATGTCATTCCTCCGGCAATGAGATGATAACTCTACACAGGTTACCTACCTCACCTCATGCACTTGAACTGCCAAAGCCACCCCCTCCATAGGCAGCTGATGCCAGCCCATCACGAACACGACTCATCCTTGGGAAGCCAAGGCCAGCACCTGCAACCCAATTATGACAGCCTATTCCACGACCTCACAAAGGACCGGTCCTCATCATCCCTTACCTTCCTGTCCAGGCCATCAGCGACCACGCAGGTTTAAATGCAGCACTCGATCCTCACCCCACTCCACGATGCCCCACTTGGCACCAACACTGTGCTGGGTGTTAAAGTAGAGGAGCAGACAAGGGCAGCAGTGTGGCCTAATCCATCAGCCCCTTTCCGCCGACGCCCAACCCGAGCCCAACCCCGCCCAATTCTCCAGCCTCACTAGGGACTCAAAAACCTCACTGTGCAAAACACTAGGACAGGGAGGGCCACAGGCCTGGCCTCAGGCTCCAGGCACAAACCAGGGACGCTTGCTCATTTTGGCTTCCAAAATAAACACACGAAACAGCATGCACGAAGCGTGATCCTGGCCAAAACACACCTATCCAATGGCAAGCACACTGGGCCTAGACTGGCACACACCCCGACTCTTAAGACCAGCAAGAGAGCCTGCCCCCTCGCATTCCTTCAACCGCCTTTCAGCAGGGACCCGGGATACACAGATAAGCCAGCTTATGTGCAGACACGGTCGATCCTCAGACAGGAGCCCCTCCAATACTGGAGTCCTTGGTGGTATTTGCGTGCATGTCGGCAGGGGACACTGGCCCTCACTCCTAACAGTCCCCTACACCCGAGAGAGGAAACGTGCTGAACCTCAGTTTCGATAAGGAGACGGTAGAGTGTTCTCACCCATTCTGTTCAGAGTTTCCAAGGAATGCATACAAGAGTGTCATCATCGATCCAAGCACATGCTGGGATGCTGCAGAACACAACCGGGCAGTGCGTGGGGCTCTGCAGGGGAGCCATGAGCCTGGAGTACCCCAAAAGCCTGGAGAATCCATAGCCCTCAGGCCACTCGACAAGACGAACAATCAAGCCACTCTTGCAGCCATTGGGCCCATCTGAGGAAAACCTAATATCTAATGGCACATCTTGGGGTGGTTGAATACCTACCGTCCTGAGTTATCCGCGACCATGCTCGGGAACATGGTCCCGCCTCACTTTTTCCAGTTCTTCTTAGCACCTCCAGTCATCAGAGCACACGAAGATCTTCTTGTTTTTGCCGACGGCGAGGCTTGCCCAGCAACTGCACCTGGGAAGTGGACTGGTGTCCTCAGAGGACATGATCCATACAAACATTTACCTGGGCTTGAGCTCTGAAACTGCTTCCCAAGGACCTCTATCCCTTACCGAGAATTGACTGCATGTCTGATAGTACGACTGCAGGAAGTTAGGCACATACATTGGCCGGTGTGTGAGAGGCTGTATTTGTGTGTTCACGCGTGTGGGCGTGTGTGACTGTGACTGCGCACGCAGACGCTCTTGTGGGTTTCTCTGTGTGCCGCTGACTACACGTCTTGGTCTCTGTGTGTCCCTGTAGCCCTGTGAAGAGGCGTCCAACGGTAAACGCCATAGTTGTGTATAACAACACCCTGGCTAGACCCCCAACTGAAAGGAGAAAGCCCCCTGTCAGCTTCCAGAGGCCGCATGCAAACTTTAACCCCCAGGGGCTGTTGAAATACTCCACGGACGCCCACTCTCCCACAGCCACGCCTTCTGACCAGAGCACAAAGACTGGACGAGACCTGCCTCCCGGCCGTGGGTGTGACATCTACGTGCAACTCGAGAACCTGCCAGCTACCAGCACATCTGATGTGCACTTGGGGTCACTCCCAGCACTTTCGGAAGCAAGGGAACTCCCATGGGTGAGCCGACACCGACCTACAGCATTCTACTGGCAAGATGCAGCCTGAATCCACTCAAGGGGCTAAAGAACATCGAACAAAGTGCAACTTCTCGCCAACTAGGCCTAACCACTTTCCTTGGACCCGTGGGAATGCCCACCACAGGAAGCAGTGGGCTTCAGCAGCCATGACCCATGTTGGAACCCCACAGCGGAAACTAGGTCACCTTCCCGGCCATGTCTCAGGCAGCTCCCACCCTGCAAGGTTTGCGGCCCTGACCCCTAAGGAACCGCTCAAACGCTCAACAGCCTCGTCCACCGTGCCCTACTCCAGCCAGCAGGGCGACGCGTCCCTACTGGAAGACACAGACATCTTCCGAACACGGGAACACTGAACACCAGGGAAGACAGACCGCAAGCCTGTCTGCTTTGAAGATGCTGATCCCACCTGAGGCATCCTGGAAATTCTCCACTGCCACAGTGGCAGCACCGAGGAACTCACAGTGATCAAAGGCATGGTCCCCGAGGACCACAGATATACTTTCAACGGAAGACCTCTGCCATGTGAGGGGACTTGGAAGCCTGAAAGGGAACAGTGGCTGGCCTTGGCAGTGCACCAGGGATGGCAACAGTGCCCCCTTCTCTGCCCCGCCAACGGACTGCTCTGGATAAAGCTCTGGCTATTCGAAAGGCCTGCATGCCACACGGGCCGGCCGCGTCATGCCCTCCGGCAGAAACACTATCGCTTTGCACATTCCCAAAAGAGGGAAAAGAGCGACCAAAGGGCTTGTTTGCATAACTCACCTCCCCCAGAGAAGGCCGGCACAGATGCCTCAGCATGTCCATCTTCTCTATGTCCCGCAAGACACCCGTGGGGAGTCACTCCTCTGGAAACGGGATTGCAACTCTTCACAGGTAACCCACCTCACTGCATCCTCATGAACTGCCAAAGCCATCCCCACCATAGGCAGCTGATGCCAGGCCATCACGAACAAGACACATCCTTGGGAAGCCGAGGCCAGCGCCTGCAACCCAATGATGACAGCCCATCCCACGACATCACACAGGACCTGTCCTCATGATACCTTACCTTTCTCTCCAGGGCAGCAGCCACTACGCAGGCTTAAATGCAGCACTCGATCGTCACCCCACTCCACGATGATCCACATAGCGCCAACAGTGTGCTGGCAGCTTCAGGGGCAGCACCGAGGCCTAATCCATCAGCCCCCTTCCACCATCACCAAATTCCATCCAACCCCCGCCCACTGCTCCAGCCCCACCTGGCACTCAAGAACCTCACCGCACCAAACACAACAACAGAGAGGGCCACAGGCCTGGCCTGAGGCTGCAGGCTCCAACCAGGGAACCTTGCTCATTTTGGCTTCCAAAATCAACCACCGAAGCGGCATGCACAAAGCATGATCCTGGTCAAAACACACTTCTCCAAGCTGAAAGCTCACTGGGCCCACACCAGCACACACTCTGACTCTGAAGACTAGCAGGAGACCCTGCCCCCTTGCATTCCCTCACGGCCTTTTAGCAGGGACCACGGATTCATAGATGACCCAGCTTATGGGCAGACACGGTCGACCCTCAGACAGGAGCCCCTCCAATGCGAGAGCCCTTAGTGGTATTTGCATGCATGTCAGCAGGGGATGTTGGTCCTCACTGCTAACTGTCCCCTACCCCCGAGAGGAAACCTGCTGGACCTCAGTTTCCATGTGGAGACCGTAGAGCTTTCTCACTCATTTTGTTCAGATTTTCCAAGGAATGCATACAAGGGTGTCATCATCGATCCAAGCACATTCTGGGACGCTGCAGAACACAAACGGGCAGGCCGTGGGGCTCTGCAGAGGAGCCATGACCCAGAAGTACTCCAACAGCCTGGGGAATCCACAGTCCTCAAGCCACTCAGCAAGACCAACAATCAATCCACTCTTGCAGCCATTGGACCCATCTGAGGAAAACCTAATAGCCAATGGCACATCTTAGTATGGGTGAATGCTACTGTCCTGAGTTATCCCCAGCCACGCTCAGCAACGTGCGCCTGCTCCACTTTTTCCAGTTCCCCTTAGCACATCCAGTTATCAGACAACACGAAGGTCTTCTTGTCTTTGCCGACGGCCAGCCTTACCCTGCAACTGCACCTGAGAAGTGGACAGAAATCAGGCAGGCTTCTGAATTGCACCAGAGTCCTCAGAGAACATGATTCTTGTGAAAACTTACCTACGTGTCAGCCCGGAACCTGCTACCCAAGTACCACTATCCCTTACCGAAAACTGATTGCGTGTCTCACAGCACGACTGGAGGAAGTTAGGCATGTACGTTGGCCGGTGTGTGAGACGCTGTATGTGTGTATTCACGCGTGTGGGCGTGTGTGACTGTGACTGCGCACGAAGATGCACTCGTGGGTTCCGGTGTGTGCCGCTGAATACGCGTCTTGGTCTCTGGGTGTCCCTGTGGCCCTCTGCAGACGCCTCCAACAGTAAACGCCATAGTTTATACACACCATCCTGGTTGGACCCCCAACTGAAAGGAGAAAGACCCCTGTCAGCTTCAAGAGGCCACATGCGAACTTTGACCCCCAGGGACTGTTGAAATAGTCCACAGACTCCCGCTCTCTCACAGCCACGCCTTCTGACCAAAGCACAAAGACTGGACGAGACCTGCCTCCCGGCCGTGGCTGTCACATCTATGTGGACCTGGAGACCCTGCCACCTACCAGCACATCTGATGTGCCCTTGGGGTCACTCCCAGCACTCCTGGAAGCAAGGGAACATCCCAGGGGCGGGCTGATAGCGACCTGCAGTTGCCTACAGGAAAGATGCAGCACGGCACTTCTCAAGGGGCTAAGGAACTGCGGACCAAGTGCGTCTTCTCACCAACTAGACCAAATCACTCTCCGTGACCCCGTGGGAATGCCCACAATGGGAAGTGTTGGGCTTCAGCAACCATGACACAGGTTGGAACACCAGAGCCGAATTTAGGCCACCTCCTCACCCACGTATCGGCAAGTTTCCAACTGGCAGGGTTCGTGGCCCTGACAACTGGGAAAACGCTCAAATGATACACAGCCTCTTCCTAAGTGCCCTCCTCCTGCATGCAGGGCGACTCGACACTATTGGAAGCCACAGACATCATGCGAACACGGGGACACTGAACACCAGGGAAGACAGACCGCAAGCCTGTCTGCTTTGATGATGCCCACACCACCCCATGCATCCTGGCAATTCTCCACTCCCACAGCAACACTACCGAGGAACTCACAGCGATCAAATGCACTGTTCCTGAGGACCACAGACAGACTTTCAACGGAAGACCTCTGCCACACGAGGGGACCTGGAAGCTTGAAAGGGCACAGTGGCTGTCCACGACAGCACACCTGGCATCGCAACAGTGCCCCCATCTCTGCCCCACCCACGGACTGCTGCAGATAAACCTCAGGCTGTTCGAACGGCCTGCATGCCAAACTGGCTGGCGGTGTCATGCCCCCCCGGGAGAAACACTTTTGCTTTGCACATTCCCAAACAAGGGAAGAAAGCAGCCAATAGGGATGTTCGCATAACTCACCTACCTCCAAGGAGGCCGGCACAGACGCCTCACAATGTCGATCTTCTCTACGTCCCCCAAGACACCCTTTGGATGTCATTCCTCCGGCAATGAGATGATAACTCTACACAGGTTACCTACCTCACCTCATGCACTTGAACTGCCAAAGCCACCCCCTCCATAGGCAGCTGATGCCAGCCCATCACGAACACGACTCATCCTTGGGAAGCCAAGGCCAGCACCTGCAACCCAATTATGACAGCCTATTCCACGACCTCACAAAGGACCGGTCCTCATCATCCCTTACCTTCCTGTCCAGGCCATCAGCGACCACGCAGGTTTAAATGCAGCACTCGATCCTCACCCCACTCCACGATGCCCCACTTGGCACCAACACTGTGCTGGGTGTTAAAGTAGAGGAGCAGACAAGGGCAGCAGTGTGGCCTAATCCATCAGCCCCTTTCCGCCGACGCCCAACCCGAGCCCAACCCCGCCCAATTCTCCAGCCTCACTAGGGACTCAAAAACCTCACTGTGCAAAACACTAGGACAGGGAGGGCCACAGGCCTGGCCTCAGGCTCCAGGCACAAACCAGGGACGCTTGCTCATTTTGGCTTCCAAAATAAACACACGAAACAGCATGCACGAAGCGTGATCCTGGCCAAAACACACCTATCCAATGGCAAGCACACTGGGCCTAGACCGGCACACACCCCGACTCTTAAGACCAGCAAGAGAGCCTGCCCCCTCGCATTCCTTCAACCGCCTTTCAGCAGGGACCCGGGATACACAGATAAGCCAGCTTATGTGCAGACACGGTCGATCCTCAGACAGGAGCCCCTCCAATACTGGAGTCCTTGGTGGTATTTGCGTGCATGTCGGCAGGGGACACTGGCCCTCACTCCTAACAGTCCCCTACACCCGAGAGAGGAAACGTGCTGAACCTCAGTTTCGATAAGGAGACGGTAGAGTGTTCTCACCCATTCTGTTCAGAGTTTCCAAGGAATGCATACAAGAGTGTCATCATCGATCCAAGCACATGCTGGGATGCTGCAGAACACAACCGGGCAGTGCGTGGGGCTCTGCAGGGGAGCCATGAGCCTGGAGTACCCCAAAAGCCTGGAGAATCCATAGCCCTCAGGCCACTCGACAAGACGAACAATCAAGCCACTCTTGCAGCCATTGGGCCCATCTGAGGAAAACCTAATATCTAATGGCACATCTTGGGGTGGTTGAATACCTACCGTCCTGAGTTATCCGCGACCATGCTCGGGAACATGGTCCCGCCTCACTTTTTCCAGTTCTTCTTAGCACCTCCAGTCATCAGAGCACACGAAGATCTTCTTGTTTTTGCCGACGGCGAGGCTTGCCCAGCAACTGCACCTGGGAAGTGGACTGGTGTCCTCAGAGGACATGATCCATACAAACATTTACCTGGGCTTGAGCTCTGAAACTGCTTCCCAAGGACCTCTATCCCTTACCGAGAATTGACTGCATGTCTGATAGTACGACTGCAGGAAGTTAGGCACATACATTGGCCGGTGTGTGAGAGGCTGTATTTGTGTGTTCACGCGTGTGGGCGTGTGTGACTGTGACTGCGCACGCAGACGCTCTTGTGGGTTTCTCTGTGTGCCGCTGACTACACGTCTTGGTCTCTGTGTGTCCCTGTAGCCCTGTGAAGAGGCGTCCAACGGTAAACGCCATAGTTGTGTATAACAACACCCTGGCTAGACCCCCAACTGAAAGGAGAAAGCCCCCTGTCAGCTTCCAGAGGCCGCATGCAAACTTTAACCCCCAGGGGCTGTTGAAATACTCCACGGACGCCCACTCTCCCACAGCCACGCCTTCTGACCAGAGCACAAAGACTGGACGAGACCTGCCTCCCGGCCGTGGGTGTGACATCTACGTGCAACTCGAGAACCTGCCAGCTACCAGCACATCTGATGTGCACTTGGGGTCACTCCCAGCACTTTCGGAAGCAAGGGAACTCCCATGGGTGAGCCGACACCGACCTACAGCATTCTACTGGCAAGATGCAGCCTGAATCCACTCAAGGGGCTAAAGAACATCGAACAAAGTGCAACTTCTCGCCAACTAGGCCTAACCACTTTCCTTGGACCCGTGGGAATGCCCACCACAGGAAGCAGTGGGCTTCAGCAGCCATGACCCATGTTGGAACCCCACAGCGGAAACTAGGTCACCTTCCCGGCCATGTCTCAGGCAGCTCCCACCCTGCAAGGTTTGCGGCCCTGACCCCTAAGGAACCGCTCAAACGCTCAACAGCCTCGTCCACCGTGCCCTACTCCAGCCAGCAGGGCGACGCATCCCTACTGGAAGACACAGACATCTTCCGAACACGGGAACACTGAACACCAGGGAAGACAGACCGCAAGCCTGTCTGCTTTGAAGATGCTGATCCCACCTGAGGCATCCTGGAAATTCTCCACTGCCACAGTGGCAGCACCGAGGAACTCACAGTGATCAAAGGCATGGTCCCCGAGGACCACAGATATACTTTCAACGGAAGACCTCTGCCATGTGAGGGGACTTGGAAGCCTGAAAGGGAACAGTGGCTGGCCTTGGCAGTGCACCAGGGATGGCAACAGTGCCCCCTTCTCTGCCCCGCCAACGGACTGCTCTGGATAAAGCTCTGGCTATTCGAAAGGCCTGCATGCCACACGGGCCGGCCGCGTCATGCCCTCCGGCAGAAACACTATCGCTTTGCACATTCCCAAAAGAGGGAAAAGAGCGACCAAAGGGCTTGTTTGCATAACTCACCTCCCCCAGAGAAGGCCGGCACAGATGCCTCAGCATGTCCATCTTCTCTATGTCCCGCAAGACACCCGTGGGGAGTCACTCCTCTGGAAACGGGATTGCAACTCTTCACAGGTAACCCACCTCACTGCATCCTCATGAACTGCCAAAGCCATCCCCACCATAGGCAGCTGATGCCAGGCCATCACGAACAAGACACATCCTTGGGAAGCCGAGGCCAGCGCCTGCAACCCAATGATGACAGCCCATCCCACGACATCACACAGGACCTGTCCTCATGATACCTTACCTTTCTCTCCAGGGCAGCAGCCACTACGCAGGCTTAAATGCAGCACTCGATCGTCACCCCACTCCACGATGATCCACATAGCGCCAACAGTGTGCTGGCAGCTTCAGGGGCAGCACCGAGGCCTAATCCATCAGCCCCCTTCCACCATCACCAAATTCCATCCAACCCCCGCCCACTGCTCCAGCCCCACCTGGCACTCAAGAACCTCACCGCACCAAACACAACAACAGAGAGGGCCACAGGCCTGGCCTGAGGCTGCAGGCTCCAACCAGGGAACCTTGCTCATTTTGGCTTCCAAAATCAACCACCGAAGCGGCATGCACAAAGCATGATCCTGGTCAAAACACACTTCTCCAAGCTGAAAGCTCACTGGGCCCACACCAGCACACACTCTGACTCTGAAGACTAGCAGGAGACCCTGCCCCCTTGCATTCCCTCACGGCCTTTTAGCAGGGACCACGGATTCATAGATGACCCAGCTTATGGGCAGACACGGTCGACCCTCAGACAGGAGCCCCTCCAATGCGAGAGCCCTTAGTGGTATTTGCATGCATGTCAGCAGGGGATGTTGGTCCTCACTGCTAACTGTCCCCTACCCCCGAGAGGAAACCTGCTGGACCTCAGTTTCCATGTGGAGACCGTAGAGCTTTCTCACTCATTTTGTTCAGATTTTCCAAGGAATGCATACAAGGGTGTCATCATCGATCCAAGCACATTCTGGGACGCTGCAGAACACAAACGGGCAGGCCGTGGGGCTCTGCAGAGGAGCCATGACCCAGAAGTACTCCAACAGCCTGGGGAATCCACAGTCCTCAAGCCACTCAGCAAGACCAACAATCAATCCACTCTTGCAGCCATTGGACCCATCTGAGGAAAACCTAATAGCCAGTGGCACATCTTAGTATGGGTGAATGCTACTGTCCTGAGTTATCCCCAGCCACGCTCAGCAACGTGCGCCTGCTCCACTTTTTCCAGTTCCCCTTAGCACATCCAGTTATCAGACAACACGAAGGTCTTCTTGTCTTTGCCGACGGCCAGCCTTACCCTGCAACTGCACCTGAGAAGTGGACAGAAATCAGGCAGGCTTCTGAATTGCACCAGAGTCCTCAGAGAACATGATTCTTGTGAAAACTTACCTACGTGTCAGCCCGGAACCTGCTACCCAAGTACCACTATCCCTTACCGAAAACTGATTGCGTGTCTCACAGCACGACTGGAGGAAGTTAGGCATGTACGTTGGCCGGTGTGTGAGACGCTGTATGTGTGTATTCACGCGTGTGGGCGTGTGTGACTGTGACTGCGCACGAAGATGCACTCGTGGGTTCCGGTGTGTGCCGCTGAATACGCGTCTTGGTCTCTGGGTGTCCCTGTGGCCCTCTGCAGACGCCTCCAACAGTAAACGCCATAGTTTATACACACCATCCTGGTTGGACCCCCAACTGAAAGGAGAAAGACCCCTGTCAGCTTCAAGAGGCCACATGCGAACTTTGACCCCCAGGGACTGTTGAATTAGTCCACAGACTCCCGCTCTCTCACAGCCACGCCTTCTGACCAAAGCACAAAGACTGGACGAGACCTGCCTCCCGGCCGTGGCTGTCACATCTATGTGGACCTGGAGACCCTGCCACCTACCAGCACATCTGATGTGCCCTTGGGGTCACTCCCAGCACTCCTGGAAGCAAGGGAACATCCCAGGGGCGGGCTGATAGCGACCTGCAGTTGCCTACAGGAAAGATGCAGCACGGCACTTCTCAAGGGGCTAAGGAACTGCGGACCAAGTGCGTCTTCTCACCAACTAGACCAAATCACTCTCCGTGACCCCGTGGGAATGCCCACAATGGGAAGTGTTGGGCTTCAGCAACCATGACACAGGTTGGAACACCAGAGCCGAATTTAGGCCACCTCCTCACCCACGTATCGGCAAGTTTCCAACTGGCAGGGTTCGTGGCCCTGACAACTGGGAAAACGCTCAAATGATACACAGCCTCTTCCTAAGTGCCCTCCTCCTGCATGCAGGGCGACTCGACACTATTGGAAGCCACAGACATCATGCGAACACGGGGACACTGAACACCAGGGAAGACAGACCGCAAGCCTGTCTGCTTTGATGATGCCCACACCACCCCATGCATCCTGGCAATTCTCCACTCCCACAGCAACACTACCGAGGAACTCACAGCGATCAAATGCACTGTTCCTGAGGACCACAGACAGACTTTCAACGGAAGACCTCTGCCACACGAGGGGACCTGGAAGCTTGAAAGGGCACAGTGGCTGTCCACGACAGCACACCTGGCATCGCAACAGTGCCCCCATCTCTGCCCCACCCACGGACTGCTGCAGATAAACCTCAGGCTGTTCGAACGGCCTGCATGCCAAACTGGCTGGCGGTGTCATGCCCCCCCGGGAGAAACACTTTTGCTTTGCACATTCCCAAACAAGGGAAGAAAGCAGCCAATAGGGATGTTCGCATAACTCACCTACCTCCAAGGAGGCCGGCACAGACGCCTCACAATGTCGATCTTCTCTACGTCCCCCAAGACACCCTTTGGATGTCATTCCTCCGGCAATGAGATGATAACTCTACACAGGTTACCTACCTCACCTCATGCACTTGAACTGCCAAAGCCACCCCCTCCATAGGCAGCTGATGCCAGCCCATCACGAACACGACTCATCCTTGGGAAGCCAAGGCCAGCACCTGCAACCCAATTATGACAGCCTATTCCACGACCTCACAAAGGACCGGTCCTCATCATCCCTTACCTTCCTGTCCAGGCCATCAGCGACCACGCAGGTTTAAATGCAGCACTCGATCCTCACCCCACTCCACGATGCCCCACTTGGCACCAACACTGTGCTGGGTGTTAAAGTAGAGGAGCAGACAAGGGCAGCAGTGTGGCCTAATCCATCAGCCCCTTTCCGCCGACGCCCAACCCGAGCCCAACCCCGCCCAATTCTCCAGCCTCACTAGGGACTCAAAAACCTCACTGTGCAAAACACTAGGACAGGGAGGGCCACAGGCCTGGCCTCAGGCTCCAGGCACAAACCAGGGACGCTTGCTCATTTTGGCTTCCAAAATAAACACACGAAACAGCATGCACGAAGCGTGATCCTGGCCAAAACACACCTATCCAATGGCAAGCACACTGGGCCTAGACCGGCACACACCCCGACTCTTAAGACCAGCAAGAGAGCCTGCCCCCTCGCATTCCTTCAACCGCCTTTCAGCAGGGACCCGGGATACACAGATAAGCCAGCTTATGTGCAGACACGGTCGATCCTCAGACAGGAGCCCCTCCAATACTGGAGTCCTTGGTGGTATTTGCGTGCATGTCGGCAGGGGACACTGGCCCTCACTCCTAACAGTCCCCTACACCCGAGAGAGGAAACGTGCTGAACCTCAGTTTCGATAAGGAGACGGTAGAGTGTTCTCACCCATTCTGTTCAGAGTTTCCAAGGAATGCATACAAGAGTGTCATCATCGATCCAAGCACATGCTGGGATGCTGCAGAACACAACCGGGCAGTGCGTGGGGCTCTGCAGGGGAGCCATGAGCCTGGAGTACCCCAAAAGCCTGGAGAATCCATAGCCCTCAGGCCACTCGACAAGACGAACAATCAAGCCACTCTTGCAGCCATTGGGCCCATCTGAGGAAAACCTAATATCTAATGGCACATCTTGGGGTGGTTGAATACCTACCGTCCTGAGTTATCCGCGACCATGCTCGGGAACATGGTCCCGCCTCACTTTTTCCAGTTCTTCTTAGCACCTCCAGTCATCAGAGCACACGAAGATCTTCTTGTTTTTGCCGACGGCGAGGCTTGCCCAGCAACTGCACCTGGGAAGTGGACTGGTGTCCTCAGAGGACATGATCCATACAAACATTTACCTGGGCTTGAGCTCTGAAACTGCTTCCCAAGGACCTCTATCCCTTACCGAGAATTGACTGCATGTCTGATAGTACGACTGCAGGAAGTTAGGCACATACATTGGCCGGTGTGTGAGAGGCTGTATTTGTGTGTTCACGCGTGTGGGCGTGTGTGACTGTGACTGCGCACGCAGACGCTCTTGTGGGTTTCTCTGTGTGCCGCTGACTACACGTCTTGGTCTCTGTGTGTCCCTGTAGCCCTGTGAAGAGGCGTCCAACGGTAAACGCCATAGTTGTGTATAACAACACCCTGGCTAGACCCCCAACTGAAAGGAGAAAGCCCCCTGTCAGCTTCCAGAGGCCGCATGCAAACTTTAACCCCCAGGGGCTGTTGAAATACTCCACGGACGCCCACTCTCCCACAGCCACGCCTTCTGACCAGAGCACAAAGACTGGACGAGACCTGCCTCCCGGCCGTGGGTGTGACATCTACGTGCAACTCGAGAACCTGCCAGCTACCAGCACATCTGATGTGCACTTGGGGTCACTCCCAGCACTTTCGGAAGCAAGGGAACTCCCATGGGTGAGCCGACACCGACCTACAGCATTCTACTGGCAAGATGCAGCCTGAATCCACTCAAGGGGCTAAAGAACATCGAACAAAGTGCAACTTCTCGCCAACTAGGCCTAACCACTTTCCTTGGACCCGTGGGAATGCCCACCACAGGAAGCAGTGGGCTTCAGCAGCCATGACCCATGTTGGAACCCCACAGCGGAAACTAGGTCACCTTCCCGGCCATGTCTCAGGCAGCTCCCACCCTGCAAGGTTTGCGGCCCTGACCCCTAAGGAACCGCTCAAACGCTCAACAGCCTCGTCCACCGTGCCCTACTCCAGCCAGCAGGGCGACGCGTCCCTACTGGAAGACACAGACATCTTCCGAACACGGGAACACTGAACACCAGGGAAGACAGACCGCAAGCCTGTCTGCTTTGAAGATGCTGATCCCACCTGAGGCATCCTGGAAATTCTCCACTGCCACAGTGGCAGCACCGAGGAACTCACAGTGATCAAAGGCATGGTCCCCGAGGACCACAGATATACTTTCAACGGAAGACCTCTGCCATGTGAGGGGACTTGGAAGCCTGAAAGGGAACAGTGGCTGGCCTTGGCAGTGCACCAGGGATGGCAACAGTGCCCCCTTCTCTGCCCCGCCAACGGACTGCTCTGGATAAAGCTCTGGCTATTCGAAAGGCCTGCATGCCACACGGGCCGGCCGCGTCATGCCCTCCGGCAGAAACACTATCGCTTTGCACATTCCCAAAAGAGGGAAAAGAGCGACCAAAGGGCTTGTTTGCATAACTCACCTCCCCCAGAGAAGGCCGGCACAGATGCCTCAGCATGTCCATCTTCTCTATGTCCCGCAAGACACCCGTGGGGAGTCACTCCTCTGGAAACGGGATTGCAACTCTTCACAGGTAACCCACCTCACTGCATCCTCATGAACTGCCAAAGCCATCCCCACCATAGGCAGCTGATGCCAGGCCATCACGAACAAGACACATCCTTGGGAAGCCGAGGCCAGCGCCTGCAACCCAATGATGACAGCCCATCCCACGACATCACACAGGACCTGTCCTCATGATACCTTACCTTTCTCTCCAGGGCAGCAGCCACTACGCAGGCTTAAATGCAGCACTCGATCGTCACCCCACTCCACGATGATCCACATAGCGCCAACAGTGTGCTGGCAGCTTCAGGGGCAGCACCGAGGCCTAATCCATCAGCCCCCTTCCACCATCACCAAATTCCATCCAACCCCCGCCCACTGCTCCAGCCCCACCTGGCACTCAAGAACCTCACCGCACCAAACACAACAACAGAGAGGGCCACAGGCCTGGCCTGAGGCTGCAGGCTCCAACCAGGGAACCTTGCTCATTTTGGCTTCCAAAATCAACCACCGAAGCGGCATGCACAAAGCATGATCCTGGTCAAAACACACTTCTCCAAGCTGAAAGCTCACTGGGCCCACACCAGCACACACTCTGACTCTGAAGACTAGCAGGAGACCCTGCCCCCTTGCATTCCCTCACGGCCTTTTAGCAGGGACCACGGATTCATAGATGACCCAGCTTATGGGCAGACACAGTCGACCCTCAGACAGGAGCCCCTCCAATGCGAGAGCCCTTAGTGGTATTTGCATGCATGTCAGCAGGGGATGTTGGTCCTCACTGCTAACTGTCCCCTACCCCCGAGAGGAAACCTGCTGGACCTCAGTTTCCATGTGGAGACCGTAGAGCTTTCTCACTCATTTTGTTCAGATTTTCCAAGGAATGCATACAAGGGTGTCATCATCGATCCAAGCACATTCTGGGACGCTGCAGAACACAAACGGGCAGGCCGTGGGTCTCTGCAGAGGAGCCATGACCCAGAAGTACTCCAACAGCCTGGGGAATCCACAGTCCTCAAGCCACTCAGCAAGACCAACAATCAATCCACTCTTGCAGCCATTGGACCCATCTGAGGAAAACCTAATAGCCAGTGGCACATCTTAGTATGGGTGAATGCTACTGTCCTGAGTTATCCCCAGCCACGCTCAGCAACGTGCGCCTGCTCCACTTTTTCCAGTTCCCCTTAGCACATCCAGTTATCAGACAACACGAAGGTCTTCTTGTCTTTGCCGACGGCCAGCCTTACCCTGCAACTGCACCTGAGAAGTGGACAGAAATCAGGCAGGCTTCTGAATTGCACCAGAGTCCTCAGAGAACATGATTCTTGTGAAAACTTACCTACGTGTCAGCCCGGAACCTGCTACCCAAGTACCACTATCCCTTACCGAAAACTGATTGCGTGTCTCACAGCACGACTGGAGGAAGTTAGGCATGTACGTTGGCCGGTGTGTGAGACGCTGTATGTGTGTATTCACGCGTGTGGGCGTGTGTGACTGTGACTGCGCACGAAGATGCACTCGTGGGTTCCGGTGTGTGCCGCTGAATACGCGTCTTGGTCTCTGGGTGTCCCTGTGGCCCTCTGCAGACGCCTCCAACAGTAAACGCCATAGTTTATACACACCATCCTGGTTGGACCCCCAACTGAAAGGAGAAAGACCCCTGTCAGCTTCAAGAGGCCACATGCGAACTTTGACCCCCAGGGACTGTTGAATTAGTCCACAGACTCCCGCTCTCTCACAGCCACGCCTTCTGACCAAAGCACAAAGACTGGACGAGACCTGCCTCCCGGCCGTGGCTGTCACATCTATGTGGACCTGGAGACCCTGCCACCTACCAGCACATCTGATGTGCCCTTGGGGTCACTCCCAGCACTCCTGGAAGCAAGGGAACATCCCAGGGGCGGGCTGATAGCGACCTGCAGTTGCCTACAGGAAAGATGCAGCACGGCACTTCTCAAGGGGCTAAGGAACTGCAGACCAAGTGCGTCTTCTCACCAACTAGACCAAATCACTCTCCGTGACCCCGTGGGAATGCCCACAATGGGAAGTGTTGGGCTTCAGCAACCATGACACAGGTTGGAACACCAGAGCCGAATTTAGGCCACCTCCTCACCCACGTATCGGCAAGTTTCCAACTGGCAGGGTTCGTGGCCCTGACAACTGGGAAAACGCTCAAATGATACACAGCCTCTTCCTAAGTGCCCTCCTCCTGCATGCAGGGCGACTCGACACTATTGGAAGCCACAGACATCATGCGAACACGGGGACACTGAACACCAGGGAAGACAGACCGCAAGCCTGTCTGCTTTGATGATGCCCACACCACCCCATGCATCCTGGCAATTCTCCACTCCCACAGCAACACTACCGAGGAACTCACAGCGATCAAATGCACTGTTCCTGAGGACCACAGACAGACTTTCAACGGAAGACCTCTGCCACACGAGGGGACCTGGAAGCTTGAAAGGGCACAGTGGCTGTCCACGACAGCACACCTGGCATCGCAACAGTGCCCCCATCTCTGCCCCACCCACGGACTGCTGCAGATAAACCTCAGGCTGTTCGAACGGCCTGCATGCCAAACTGGCTGGCGGTGTCATGCCCCCCCGGGAGAAACACTTTTGCTTTGCACATTCCCAAACAAGGGAAGAAAGCAGCCAATAGGGATGTTCGCATAACTCACCTACCTCCAAGGAGGCCGGCACAGACGCCTCACAATGTCGATCTTCTCTACGTCCCCCAAGACACCCTTTGGATGTCATTCCTCCGGCAATGAGATGATAACTCTACACAGGTTACCTACCTCACCTCATGCACTTGAACTGCCAAAGCCACCCCCTCCATAGGCAGCTGATGCCAGCCCATCACGAACACGACTCATCCTTGGGAAGCCAAGGCCAGCACCTGCAACCCAATTATGACAGCCTATTCCACGACCTCACAAAGGACCGGTCCTCATCATCCCTTACCTTCCTGTCCAGGCCATCAGCGACCACGCAGGTTTAAATGCAGCACTCGATCCTCACCCCACTCCACGATGCCCCACTTGGCACCAACACTGTGCTGGGTGTTAAAGTAGAGGAGCAGACAAGGGCAGCAGTGTGGCCTAATCCATCAGCCCCTTTCCGCCGACGCCCAACCCGAGCCCAACCCCGCCCAATTCTCCAGCCTCACTAGGGACTCAAAAACCTCACTGTGCAAAACACTAGGACAGGGAGGGCCACAGGCCTGGCCTCAGGCTCCAGGCACAAACCAGGGACGCTTGCTCATTTTGGCTTCCAAAATAAACACACGAAACAGCATGCACGAAGCGTGATCCTGGCCAAAACACACCTATCCAATGGCAAGCACACTGGGCCTAGACCGGCACACACCCCGACTCTTAAGACCAGCAAGAGAGCCTGCCCCCTCGCATTCCTTCAACCGCCTTTCAGCAGGGACCCGGGATACACAGATAAGCCAGCTTATGTGCAGACACGGTCGATCCTCAGACAGGAGCCCCTCCAATACTGGAGTCCTTGGTGGTATTTGCGTGCATGTCGGCAGGGGACACTGGCCCTCACTCCTAACAGTCCCCTACACCCGAGAGAGGAAACGTGCTGAACCTCAGTTTCGATAAGGAGACGGTAGAGTGTTCTCACCCATTCTGTTCAGAGTTTCCAAGGAATGCATACAAGAGTGTCATCATCGATCCAAGCACATGCTGGGATGCTGCAGAACACAACCGGGCAGTGCGTGGGGCTCTGCAGGGGAGCCATGAGCCTGGAGTACCCCAAAAGCCTGGAGAATCCATAGCCCTCAGGCCACTCGACAAGACGAACAATCAAGCCACTCTTGCAGCCATTGGGCCCATCTGAGGAAAACCTAATATCTAATGGCACATCTTGGGGTGGTTGAATACCTACCGTCCTGAGTTATCCGCGACCATGCTCGGGAACATGGTCCCGCCTCACTTTTTCCAGTTCTTCTTAGCACCTCCAGTCATCAGAGCACACGAAGATCTTCTTGTTTTTGCCGACGGCGAGGCTTGCCCAGCAACTGCACCTGGGAAGTGGACTGGTGTCCTCAGAGGACATGATCCATACAAACATTTACCTGGGCTTGAGCTCTGAAACTGCTTCCCAAGGACCTCTATCCCTTACCGAGAATTGACTGCATGTCTGATAGTACGACTGCAGGAAGTTAGGCACATACATTGGCCGGTGTGTGAGAGGCTGTATTTGTGTGTTCACGCGTGTGGGCGTGTGTGACTGTGACTGCGCACGCAGACGCTCTTGTGGGTTTCTCTGTGTGCCGCTGACTACACGTCTTGGTCTCTGTGTGTCCCTGTAGCCCTGTGAAGAGGCGTCCAACGGTAAACGCCATAGTTGTGTATAACAACACCCTGGCTAGACCCCCAACTGAAAGGAGAAAGCCCCCTGTCAGCTTCCAGAGGCCGCATGCAAACTTTAACCCCCAGGGGCTGTTGAAATACTCCACGGACGCCCACTCTCCCACAGCCACGCCTTCTGACCAGAGCACAAAGACTGGACGAGACCTGCCTCCCGGCCGTGGGTGTGACATCTACGTGCAACTCGAGAACCTGCCAGCTACCAGCACATCTGATGTGCACTTGGGGTCACTCCCAGCACTTTCGGAAGCAAGGGAACTCCCATGGGTGAGCCGACACCGACCTACAGCATTCTACTGGCAAGATGCAGCCTGAATCCACTCAAGGGGCTAAAGAACATCGAACAAAGTGCAACTTCTCGCCAACTAGGCCTAACCACTTTCCTTGGACCCGTGGGAATGCCCACCACAGGAAGCAGTGGGCTTCAGCAGCCATGACCCATGTTGGAACCCCACAGCGGAAACTAGGCCACCTTCCCGGCCATGTCTCAGGCAGCTCCCATCCTGCAAGGTTTGCGGCCCTGACCCCTAAGGAACCGCTCAAACGCTCAACAGCCTCGTCCACCGTGCCCTACTCCAGCCAGCAGGGCGACGCGTCCCTACTGGAAGACACAGACATCTTCCGAACACGGGAACACTGAACACCAGGGAAGACAGACCGCAAGCCTGTCTGCTTTGAAGATGCTGATCCCACCTGAGGCATCCTGGAAATTCTCCACTGCCACAGTGGCAGCACCGAGGAACTCACAGTGATCAAAGGCATGGTCCCCGAGGACCACAGATATACTTTCAACGGAAGACCTCTGCCATGTGAGGGGACTTGGAAGCCTGAAAGGGAACAGTGGCTGGCCTTGGCAGTGCACCAGGGATGGCAACAGTGCCCCCTTCTCTGCCCCGCCAACGGACTGCTCTGGATAAAGCTCTGGCTATTCGAAAGGCCTGCATGCCACACGGGCCGGCCGCGTCATGCCCTCCGGCAGAAACACTATCGCTTTGCACATTCCCAAAAGAGGGAAAAGAGCGACCAAAGGGCTTGTTTGCATAACTCACCTCCCCCAGAGAAGGCCGGCACAGATGCCTCAGCATGTCCATCTTCTCTATGTCCCGCAAGACACCCGTGGGGAGTCACTCCTCTGGAAACGGGATTGCAACTCTTCACAGGTAACCCACCTCACTGCATCCTCATGAACTGCCAAAGCCATCCCCACCATAGGCAGCTGATGCCAGGCCATCACGAACAAGACACATCCTTGGGAAGCCGAGGCCAGCGCCTGCAACCCAATGATGACAGCCCATCCCACGACATCACACAGGACCTGTCCTCATGATACCTTACCTTTCTCTCCAGGGCAGCAGCCACTACGCAGGCTTAAATGCAGCACTCGATCGTCACCCCACTCCACGATGATCCACATAGCGCCAACAGTGTGCTGGCAGCTTCAGGGGCAGCACCGAGGCCTAATCCATCAGCCCCCTTCCACCATCACCAAATTCCATCCAACCCCCGCCCACTGCTCCAGCCCCACCTGGCACTCAAGAACCTCACCGCACCAAACACAACAACAGAGAGGGCCACAGGCCTGGCCTGAGGCTGCAGGCTCCAACCAGGGAACCTTGCTCATTTTGGCTTCCAAAATCAACCACCGAAGCGGCATGCACAAAGCATGATCCTGGTCAAAACACACTTCTCCAAGCTGAAAGCTCACTGGGCCCACACCAGCACACACTCTGACTCTGAAGACTAGCAGGAGACCCTGCCCCCTTGCATTCCCTCACGGCCTTTTAGCAGGGACCACGGATTCATAGATGACCCAGCTTATGGGCAGACACAGTCGACCCTCAGACAGGAGCCCCTCCAATGCGAGAGCCCTTAGTGGTATTTGCATGCATGTCAGCAGGGGATGTTGGTCCTCACTGCTAACTGTCCCCTACCCCCGAGAGGAAACCTGCTGGACCTCAGTTTCCATGTGGAGACCGTAGAGCTTTCTCACTCATTTTGTTCAGATTTTCCAAGGAATGCATACAAGGGTGTCATCATCGATTCAAGCACATTCTGGGACGCTGCAGAACACAAACGGGCAGGCCGTGGGGCTCTGCAGAGGAGCCATGACCCAGAAGTACTCCAACAGCCTGGGGAATCCACAGTCCTCAAGCCACTCAGCAAGACCAACAATCAATCCACTCTTGCAGCCATTGGACCCATCTGAGGAAAACCTAATAGCCAGTGGCACATCTTAGTATGGGTGAATGCTACTGTCCTGAGTTATCCCCAGCCACGCTCAGCAACGTGCGCCTGCTCCACTTTTTCCAGTTCCCCTTAGCACATCCAGTTATCAGACAACACGAAGGTCTTCTTGTCTTTGCCGACGGCCAGCCTTACCCTGCAACTGCACCTGAGAAGTGGACAGAAATCAGGCAGGCTTCTGAATTGCACCAGAGTCCTCAGAGAACATGATTCTTGTGAAAACTTACCTACGTGTCAGCCCGGAACCTGCTACCCAAGTACCACTATCCCTTACCGAAAACTGATTGCGTGTCTCACAGCACGACTGGAGGAAGTTAGGCATGTACGTTGGCCGGTGTGTGAGACGCTGTATGTGTGTATTCACGCGTGTGGGCGTGTGTGACTGTGACTGCGCACGAAGATGCACTCGTGGGTTCCGGTGTGTGCCGCTGAATACGCGTCTTGGTCTCTGGGTGTCCCTGTGGCCCTCTGCAGACGCCTCCAACAGTAAACGCCATAGTTTATACACACCATCCTGGTTGGACCCCCAACTGAAAGGAGAAAGACCCCTGTCAGCTTCAAGAGGCCACATGCGAACTTTGACCCCCAGGGACTGTTGAATTAGTCCACAGACTCCCGCTCTCTCACAGCCACGCCTTCTGACCAAAGCACAAAGACTGGACGAGACCTGCCTCCCGGCCGTGGCTGTCACATCTATGTGGACCTGGAGACCCTGCCACCTACCAGCACATCTGATGTGCCCTTGGGGTCACTCCCAGCACTCCTGGAAGCAAGGGAACATCCCAGGGGCGGGCTGATAGCGACCTGCAGTTGCCTACAGGAAAGATGCAGCACGGCACTTCTCAAGGGGCTAAGGAACTGCGGACCAAGTGCGTCTTCTCACCAACTAGACCAAATCACTCTCCGTGACCCCGTGGGAATGCCCACAATGGGAAGTGTTGGGCTTCAGCAACCATGACACAGGTTGGAACACCAGAGCCGAATTTAGGCCACCTCCTCACCCACGTATCGGCAAGTTTCCAACTGGCAGGGTTCGTGGCCCTGACAACTGGGAAAACGCTCAAATGATACACAGCCTCTTCCTAAGTGCCCTCCTCCTGCATGCAGGGCGACTCGACACTATTGGAAGCCACAGACATCATGCGAACACGGGGACACTGAACACCAGGGAAGACAGACCGCAAGCCTGTCTGCTTTGATGATGCCCACACCACCCCATGCATCCTGGCAATTCTCCACTCCCACAGCAACACTACCGAGGAACTCACAGCGATCAAATGCACTGTTCCTGAGGACCACAGACAGACTTTCAACGGAAGACCTCTGCCACACGAGGGGACCTGGAAGCTTGAAAGGGCACAGTGGCTGTCCACGACAGCACACCTGGCATCGCAACAGTGCCCCCATCTCTGCCCCACCCACGGACTGCTGCAGATAAACCTCAGGCTGTTCGAACGGCCTGCATGCCAAACTGGCTGGCGGTGTCATGGCCCCCCGGGAGAAACACTTTTGCTTTGCACATTCCCAAACAAGGGAAGAAAGCAGCCAATAGGGATGTTCGCATAACTCACCTACCTCCAAGGAGGCCGGCACAGACGCCTCACAATGTCGATCTTCTCTACGTCCCCCAAGACACCCTTTGGATGTCATTCCTCCGGCAATGAGATGATAACTCTACACAGGTTACCTACCTCACCTCATGCACTTGAACTGCCAAAGCCACCCCCTCCATAGGCAGCTGATGCCAGCCCATCACGAACACGACTCATCCTTGGGAAGCCAAGGCCAGCACCTGCAACCCAATTATGACAGCCTATTCCACGACCTCACAAAGGACCGGTCCTCATCATCCCTTACCTTCCTGTCCAGGCCATCAGCGACCACGCAGGTTTAAATGCAGCACTCGATCCTCACCCCACTCCACGATGCCCCACTTGGCACCAACACTGTGCTGGGTGTTAAAGTAGAGGAGCAGACAAGGGCAGCAGTGTGGCCTAATCCATCAGCCCCTTTCCGCCGACGCCCAACCCGAGCCCAACCCCGCCCAATTCTCCAGCCTCACTAGGGACTCAAAAACCTCACTGTGCAAAACACTAGGACAGGGAGGGCCACAGGCCTGGCCTCAGGCTCCAGGCACAAACCAGGGACGCTTGCTCATTTTGGCTTCCAAAATAAACACACGAAACAGCATGCACGAAGCGTGATCCTGGCCAAAACACACCTATCCAATGGCAAGCACACTGGGCCTAGACCGGCACACACCCCGACTCTTAAGACCAGCAAGAGAGCCTGCCCCCTCGCATTCCTTCAACCGCCTTTCAGCAGGGACCCGGGATACACAGATAAGCCAGCTTATGTGCAGACACGGTCGATCCTCAGACAGGAGCCCCTCCAATACTGGAGTCCTTGGTGGTATTTGCGTGCATGTCGGCAGGGGACACTGGCCCTCACTCCTAACAGTCCCCTACACCCGAGAGAGGAAACGTGCTGAACCTCAGTTTCGATAAGGAGACGGTAGAGTGTTCTCACCCATTCTGTTCAGAGTTTCCAAGGAATGCATACAAGAGTGTCATCATCGATCCAAGCACATGCTGGGATGCTGCAGAACACAACCGGGCAGTGCGTGGGGCTCTGCAGGGGAGCCATGAGCCTGGAGTACCCCAAAAGCCTGGAGAATCCATAGCCCTCAGGCCACTCGACAAGACGAACAATCAAGCCACTCTTGCAGCCATTGGGCCCATCTGAGGAAAACCTAATATCTAATGGCACATCTTGGGGTGGTTGAATACCTACCGTCCTGAGTTATCCGCGACCATGCTCGGGAACATGGTCCCGCCTCACTTTTTCCAGTTCTTCTTAGCACCTCCAGTCATCAGAGCACACGAAGATCTTCTTGTTTTTGCCGACGGCGAGGCTTGCCCAGCAACTGCACCTGGGAAGTGGACTGGTGTCCTCAGAGGACATGATCCATACAAACATTTACCTGGGCTTGAGCTCTGAAACTGCTTCCCAAGGACCTCTATCCCTTACCGAGAATTGACTGCATGTCTGATAGTACGACTGCAGGAAGTTAGGCACATACATTGGCCGGTGTGTGAGAGGCTGTATTTGTGTGTTCACGCGTGTGGGCGTGTGTGACTGTGACTGCGCACGCAGACGCTCTTGTGGGTTTCTCTGTGTGCCGCTGACTACACGTCTTGGTCTCTGTGTGTCCCTGTAGCCCTGTGAAGAGGCGTCCAACGGTAAACGCCATAGTTGTGTATAACAACACCCTGGCTAGACCCCCAACTGAAAGGAGAAAGCCCCCTGTCAGCTTCCAGAGGCCGCATGCAAACTTTAACCCCCAGGGGCTGTTGAAATACTCCACGGACGCCCACTCTCCCACAGCCACGCCTTCTGACCAGAGCACAAAGACTGGACGAGACCTGCCTCCCGGCCGTGGGTGTGACATCTACGTGCAACTCGAGAACCTGCCAGCTACCAGCACATCTGATGTGCACTTGGGGTCACTCCCAGCACTTTCGGAAGCAAGGGAACTCCCATGGGTGAGCCGACACCGACCTACAGCATTCTACTGGCAAGATGCAGCCTGAATCCACTCAAGGGGCTAAAGAACATCGAACAAAGTGCAACTTCTCGCCAACTAGGCCTAACCACTTTCCTTGGACCCGTGGGAATGCCCACCACAGGAAGCAGTGGGCTTCAGCAGCCATGACCCATGTTGGAACCCCACAGCGGAAACTAGGCCACCTTCCCGGCCATGTCTCAGGCAGCTCCCATCCTGCAAGGTTTGCGGCCCTGACCCCTAAGGAACCGCTCAAACGCTCAACAGCCTCGTCCACCGTGCCCTACTCCAGCCAGCAGGGCGACGCGTCCCTACTGGAAGACACAGACATCTTCCGAACACGGGAACACTGAACACCAGGGAAGACAGACCGCAAGCCTGTCTGCTTTGAAGATGCTGATCCCACCTGAGGCATCCTGGAAATTCTCCACTGCCACAGTGGCAGCACCGAGGAACTCACAGTGATCAAAGGCATGGTCCCCGAGGACCACAGATATACTTTCAACGGAAGACCTCTGCCATGTGAGGGGACTTGGAAGCCTGAAAGGGAACAGTGGCTGGCCTTGGCAGTGCACCAGGGATGGCAACAGTGCCCCCTTCTCTGCCCCGCCAACGGACTGCTCTGGATAAAGCTCTGGCTATTCGAAAGGCCTGCATGCCACACGGGCCGGCCGCGTCATGCCCTCCGGCAGAAACACTATCGCTTTGCACATTCCCAAAAGAGGGAAAAGAGCGACCAAAGGGCTTGTTTGCATAACTCACCTCCCCCAGAGAAGGCCGGCACAGATGCCTCAGCATGTCCATCTTCTCTATGTCCCGCAAGACACCCGTGGGGAGTCACTCCTCTGGAAACGGGATTGCAACTCTTCACAGGTAACCCACCTCACTGCATCCTCATGAACTGCCAAAGCCATCCCCACCATAGGCAGCTGATGCCAGGCCATCACGAACAAGACACATCCTTGGGAAGCCGAGGCCAGCGCCTGCAACCCAATGATGACAGCCCATCCCACGACATCACACAGGACCTGTCCTCATGATACCTTACCTTTCTCTCCAGGGCAGCAGCCACTACGCAGGCTTAAATGCAGCACTCGATCGTCACCCCACTCCACGATGATCCACATAGCGCCAACAGTGTGCTGGCAGCTTCAGGGGCAGCACCGAGGCCTAATCCATCAGCCCCCTTCCACCATCACCAAATTCCATCCAACCCCCGCCCACTGCTCCAGCCCCACCTGGCACTCAAGAACCTCACCGCACCAAACACAACAACAGAGAGGGCCACAGGCCTGGCCTGAGGCTGCAGGCTCCAACCAGGGAACCTTGCTCATTTTGGCTTCCAAAATCAACCACCGAAGCGGCATGCACAAAGCATGATCCTGGTCAAAACACACTTCTCCAAGCTGAAAGCTCACTGGGCCCACACCAGCACACACTCTGACTCTGAAGACTAGCAGGAGACCCTGCCCCCTTGCATTCCCTCACGGCCTTTTAGCAGGGACCACGGATTCATAGATGACCCAGCTTATGGGCAGACACGGTCGACCCTCAGACAGGAGCCCCTCCAATGCGAGAGCCCTTAGTGGTATTTGCATGCATGTCAGCAGGGGATGTTGGTCCTCACTGCTAACTGTCCCCTACCCCCGAGAGGAAACCTGCTGGACCTCAGTTTCCATGTGGAGACCGTAGAGCTTTCTCACTCATTTTGTTCAGATTTTCCAAGGAATGCATACAAGGGTGTCATCATCGATTCAAGCACATTCTGGGACGCTGCAGAACACAAACGGGCAGGCCGTGGGGCTCTGCAGAGGAGCCATGACCCAGAAGTACTCCAACAGCCTGGGGAATCCACAGTCCTCAAGCCACTCAGCAAGACCAACAATCAATCCACTCTTGCAGCCATTGGACCCATCTGAGGAAAACCTAATAGCCAGTGGCACATCTTAGTATGGGTGAATGCTACTGTCCTGAGTTATCCCCAGCCACGCTCAGCAACGTGCGCCTGCTCCACTTTTTCCAGTTCCCCTTAGCACATCCAGTTATCAGACAACACGAAGGTCTTCTTGTCTTTGCCGACGGCCAGCCTTACCCTGCAACTGCACCTGAGAAGTGGACAGAAATCAGGCAGGCTTCTGAATTGCACCAGAGTCCTCAGAGAACATGATTCTTGTGAAAACTTACCTACGTGTCAGCCCGGAACCTGCTACCCAAGTACCACTATCCCTTACCGAAAACTGATTGCGTGTCTCACAGCACGACTGGAGGAAGTTAGGCATGTACGTTGGCCGGTGTGTGAGACGCTGTATGTGTGTATTCACGCGTGTGGGCGTGTGTGACTGTGACTGCGCACGAAGATGCACTCGTGGGTTCCGGTGTGTGCCGCTGAATACGCGTCTTGGTCTCTGGGTGTCCCTGTGGCCCTCTGCAGACGCCTCCAACAGTAAACGCCATAGTTTATACACACCATCCTGGTTGGACCCCCAACTGAAAGGAGAAAGACCCCTGTCAGCTTCAAGAGGCCACATGCGAACTTTGACCCCCAGGGACTGTTGAATTAGTCCACAGACTCCCGCTCTCTCACAGCCACGCCTTCTGACCAAAGCACAAAGACTGGACGAGACCTGCCTCCCGGCCGTGGCTGTCACATCTATGTGGACCTGGAGACCCTGCCACCTACCAGCACATCTGATGTGCCCTTGGGGTCACTCCCAGCACTCCTGGAAGCAAGGGAACATCCCAGGGGCGGGCTGATAGCGACCTGCAGTTGCCTACAGGAAAGATGCAGCACGGCACTTCTCAAGGGGCTAAGGAACTGCGGACCAAGTGCGTCTTCTCACCAACTAGACCAAATCACTCTCCGTGACCCCGTGGGAATGCCCACAATGGGAAGTGTTGGGCTTCAGCAACCATGACACAGGTTGGAACACCAGAGCCGAATTTAGGCCACCTCCTCACCCACGTATCGGCAAGTTTCCAACTGGCAGGGTTCGTGGCCCTGACAACTGGGAAAACGCTCAAATGATACACAGCCTCTTCCTAAGTGCCCTCCTCCTGCATGCAGGGCGACTCGACACTATTGGAAGCCACAGACATCATGCGAACACGGGGACACTGAACACCAGGGAAGACAGACCGCAAGCCTGTCTGCTTTGATGATGCCCACACCACCCCATGCATCCTGGCAATTCTCCACTCCCACAGCAACACTACCGAGGAACTCACAGCGATCAAATGCACTGTTCCTGAGGACCACAGACAGACTTTCAACGGAAGACCTCTGCCACACGAGGGGACCTGGAAGCTTGAAAGGGCACAGTGGCTGTCCACGACAGCACACCTGGCATCGCAACAGTGCCCCCATCTCTGCCCCACCCACGGACTGCTGCAGATAAACCTCAGGCTGTTCGAACGGCCTGCATGCCAAACTGGCTGGCGGTGTCATGCCCCCCCGGGAGAAACACTTTTGCTTTGCACATTCCCAAACAAGGGAAGAAAGCAGCCAATAGGGATGTTCGCATAACTCACCTACCTCCAAGGAGGCCGGCACAGACGCCTCACAATGTCGATCTTCTCTACGTCCCCCAAGACACCCTTTGGATGTCATTCCTCCGGCAATGAGATGATAACTCTACACAGGTTACCTACCTCACCTCATGCACTTGAACTGCCAAAGCCACCCCCTCCATAGGCAGCTGATGCCAGCCCATCACGAACACGACTCATCCTTGGGAAGCCAAGGCCAGCACCTGCAACCCAATTATGACAGCCTATTCCACGACCTCACAAAGGACCGGTCCTCATCATCCCTTACCTTCCTGTCCAGGCCATCAGCGACCACGCAGGTTTAAATGCAGCACTCGATCCTCACCCCACTCCACGATGCCCCACTTGGCACCAACACTGTGCTGGGTGTTAAAGTAGAGGAGCAGACAAGGGCAGCAGTGTGGCCTAATCCATCAGCCCCTTTCCGCCGACGCCCAACCCGAGCCCAACCCCGCCCAATTCTCCAGCCTCACTAGGGACTCAAAAACCTCACTGTGCAAAACACTAGGACAGGGAGGGCCACAGGCCTGGCCTCAGGCTCCAGGCACAAACCAGGGACGCTTGCTCATTTTGGCTTCCAAAATAAACACACGAAACAGCATGCACGAAGCGTGATCCTGGCCAAAACACACCTATCCAATGGCAAGCACACTGGGCCTAGACCGGCACACACCCCGACTCTTAAGACCAGCAAGAGAGCCTGCCCCCTCGCATTCCTTCAACCGCCTTTCAGCAGGGACCCGGGATACACAGATAAGCCAGCTTATGTGCAGACACGGTCGATCCTCAGACAGGAGCCCCTCCAATACTGGAGTCCTTGGTGGTATTTGCGTGCATGTCGGCAGGGGACACTGGCCCTCACTCCTAACAGTCCCCTACACCCGAGAGAGGAAACGTGCTGAACCTCAGTTTCGATAAGGAGACGGTAGAGTGTTCTCACCCATTCTGTTCAGAGTTTCCAAGGAATGCATACAAGAGTGTCATCATCGATCCAAGCACATGCTGGGATGCTGCAGAACACAACCGGGCAGTGCGTGGGGCTCTGCAGGGGAGCCATGAGCCTGGAGTACCCCAAAAGCCTGGAGAATCCATAGCCCTCAGGCCACTCGACAAGACGAACAATCAAGCCACTCTTGCAGCCATTGGGCCCATCTGAGGAAAACCTAATATCTAATGGCACATCTTGGGGTGGTTGAATACCTACCGTCCTGAGTTATCCGCGACCATGCTCGGGAACATGGTCCCGCCTCACTTTTTCCAGTTCTTCTTAGCACCTCCAGTCATCAGAGCACACGAAGATCTTCTTGTTTTTGCCGACGGCGAGGCTTGCCCAGCAACTGCACCTGGGAAGTGGACTGGTGTCCTCAGAGGACATGATCCATACAAACATTTACCTGGGCTTGAGCTCTGAAACTGCTTCCCAAGGACCTCTATCCCTTACCGAGAATTGACTGCATGTCTGATAGTACGACTGCAGGAAGTTAGGCACATACATTGGCCGGTGTGTGAGAGGCTGTATTTGTGTGTTCACGCGTGTGGGCGTGTGTGACTGTGACTGCGCACGCAGACGCTCTTGTGGGTTTCTCTGTGTGCCGCTGACTACACGTCTTGGTCTCTGTGTGTCCCTGTAGCCCTGTGAAGAGGCGTCCAACGGTAAACGCCATAGTTGTGTATAACAACACCCTGGCTAGACCCCCAACTGAAAGGAGAAAGCCCCCTGTCAGCTTCCAGAGGCCGCATGCAAACTTTAACCCCCAGGGGCTGTTGAAATACTCCACGGACGCCCACTCTCCCACAGCCACGCCTTCTGACCAGAGCACAAAGACTGGACGAGACCTGCCTCCCGGCCGTGGGTGTGACATCTACGTGCAACTCGAGAACCTGCCAGCTACCAGCACATCTGATGTGCACTTGGGGTCACTCCCAGCACTTTCGGAAGCAAGGGAACTCCCATGGGTGAGCCGACACCGACCTACAGCATTCTACTGGCAAGATGCAGCCTGAATCCACTCAAGGGGCTAAAGAACATCGAACAAAGTGCAACTTCTCGCCAACTAGGCCTAACCACTTTCCTTGGACCCGTGGGAATGCCCACCACAGGAAGCAGTGGGCTTCAGCAGCCATGACCCATGTTGGAACCCCACAGCGGAAACTAGGCCACCTTCCCGGCCATGTCTCAGGCAGCTCCCATCCTGCAAGGTTTGCGGCCCTGACCCCTAAGGAACCGCTCAAACGCTCAACAGCCTCGTCCACCGTGCCCTACTCCAGCCAGCAGGGCGACGCGTCCCTACTGGAAGACACAGACATCTTCCGAACACGGGAACACTGAACACCAGGGAAGACAGACCGCAAGCCTGTCTGCTTTGAAGATGCTGATCCCACCTGAGGCATCCTGGAAATTCTCCACTGCCACAGTGGCAGCACCGAGGAACTCACAGTGATCAAAGGCATGGTCCCCGAGGACCACAGATATACTTTCAACGGAAGACCTCTGCCATGTGAGGGGACTTGGAAGCCTGAAAGGGAACAGTGGCTGGCCTTGGCAGTGCACCAGGGATGGCAACAGTGCCCCCTTCTCTGCCCCGCCAACGGACTGCTCTGGATAAAGCTCTGGCTATTCGAAAGGCCTGCATGCCACACGGGCCGGCCGCGTCATGCCCTCCGGCAGAAACACTATCGCTTTGCACATTCCCAAAAGAGGGAAAAGAGCGACCAAAGGGCTTGTTTGCATAACTCACCTCCCCCAGAGAAGGCCGGCACAGATGCCTCAGCATGTCCATCTTCTCTATGTCCCGCAAGACACCCGTGGGGAGTCACTCCTCTGGAAACGGGATTGCAACTCTTCACAGGTAACCCACCTCACTGCATCCTCATGAACTGCCAAAGCCATCCCCACCATAGGCAGCTGATGCCAGGCCATCACGAACAAGACACATCCTTGGGAAGCCGAGGCCAGCGCCTGCAACCCAATGATGACAGCCCATCCCACGACATCACACAGGACCTGTCCTCATGATACCTTACCTTTCTCTCCAGGGCAGCAGCCACTACGCAGGCTTAAATGCAGCACTCGATCGTCACCCCACTCCACGATGATCCACATAGCGCCAACAGTGTGCTGGCAGCTTCAGGGGCAGCACCGAGGCCTAATCCATCAGCCCCCTTCCACCATCACCAAATTCCATCCAACCCCCGCCCACTGCTCCAGCCCCACCTGGCACTCAAGAACCTCACCGCACCAAACACAACAACAGAGAGGGCCACAGGCCTGGCCTGAGGCTGCAGGCTCCAACCAGGGAACCTTGCTCATTTTGGCTTCCAAAATCAACCACCGAAGCGGCATGCACAAAGCATGATCCTGGTCAAAACACACTTCTCCAAGCTGAAAGCTCACTGGGCCCACACCAGCACACACTCTGACTCTGAAGACTAGCAGGAGACCCTGCCCCCTTGCATTCCCTCACGGCCTTTTAGCAGGGACCACGGATTCATAGATGACCCAGCTTATGGGCAGACACGGTCGACCCTCAGACAGGAGCCCCTCCAATGCGAGAGCCCTTAGTGGTATTTGCATGCATGTCAGCAGGGGATGTTGGTCCTCACTGCTAACTGTCCCCTACCCCCGAGAGGAAACCTGCTGGACCTCAGTTTCCATGTGGAGACCGTAGAGCTTTCTCACTCATTTTGTTCAGATTTTCCAAGGAATGCATACAAGGGTGTCATCATCGATTCAAGCACATTCTGGGACGCTGCAGAACACAAACGGGCAGGCCGTGGGGCTCTGCAGAGGAGCCATGACCCAGAAGTACTCCAACAGCCTGGGGAATCCACAGTCCTCAAGCCACTCAGCAAGACCAACAATCAATCCACTCTTGCAGCCATTGGACCCATCTGAGGAAAACCTAATAGCCAGTGGCACATCTTAGTATGGGTGAATGCTACTGTCCTGAGTTATCCCCAGCCACGCTCAGCAACGTGCGCCTGCTCCACTTTTTCCAGTTCCCCTTAGCACATCCAGTTATCAGACAACACGAAGGTCTTCTTGTCTTTGCCGACGGCCAGCCTTACCCTGCAACTGCACCTGAGAAGTGGACAGAAATCAGGCAGGCTTCTGAATTGCACCAGAGTCCTCAGAGAACATGATTCTTGTGAAAACTTACCTACGTGTCAGCCCGGAACCTGCTACCCAAGTACCACTATCCCTTACCGAAAACTGATTGCGTGTCTCACAGCACGACTGGAGGAAGTTAGGCATGTACGTTGGCCGGTGTGTGAGACGCTGTATGTGTGTATTCACGCGTGTGGGCGTGTGTGACTGTGACTGCGCACGAAGATGCACTCGTGGGTTCCGGTGTGTGCCGCTGAATACGCGTCTTGGTCTCTGGGTGTCCCTGTGGCCCTCTGCAGACGCCTCCAACAGTAAACGCCATAGTTTATACACACCATCCTGGTTGGACCCCCAACTGAAAGGAGAAAGACCCCTGTCAGCTTCAAGAGGCCACATGCGAACTTTGACCCCCAGGGACTGTTGAATTAGTCCACAGACTCCCGCTCTCTCACAGCCACGCCTTCTGACCAAAGCACAAAGACTGGACGAGACCTGCCTCCCGGCCGTGGCTGTCACATCTATGTGGACCTGGAGACCCTGCCACCTACCAGCACATCTGATGTGCCCTTGGGGTCACTCCCAGCACTCCTGGAAGCAAGGGAACATCCCAGGGGCGGGCTGATAGCGACCTGCAGTTGCCTACAGGAAAGATGCAGCACGGCACTTCTCAAGGGGCTAAGGAACTGCGGACCAAGTGCGTCTTCTCACCAACTAGACCAAATCACTCTCCGTGACCCCGTGGGAATGCCCACAATGGGAAGTGTTGGGCTTCAGCAACCATGACACAGGTTGGAACACCAGAGCCGAATTTAGGCCACCTCCTCACCCACGTATCGGCAAGTTTCCAACTGGCAGGGTTCGTGGCCCTGACAACTGGGAAAACGCTCAAATGATACACAGCCTCTTCCTAAGTGCCCTCCTCCTGCATGCAGGGCGACTCGACACTATTGGAAGCCACAGACATCATGCGAACACGGGGACACTGAACACCAGGGAAGACAGACCGCAAGCCTGTCTGCTTTGATGATGCCCACACCACCCCATGCATCCTGGCAATTCTCCACTCCCACAGCAACACTACCGAGGAACTCACAGCGATCAAATGCACTGTTCCTGAGGACCACAGACAGACTTTCAACGGAAGACCTCTGCCACACGAGGGGACCTGGAAGCTTGAAAGGGCACAGTGGCTGTCCACGACAGCACACCTGGCATCGCAACAGTGCCCCCATCTCTGCCCCACCCACGGACTGCTGCAGATAAACCTCAGGCTGTTCGAACGGCCTGCATGCCAAACTGGCTGGCGGTGTCATGCCCCCCCGGGAGAAACACTTTTGCTTTGCACATTCCCAAACAAGGGAAGAAAGCAGCCAATAGGGATGTTCACATAACTCACCTACCTCCAAGGAGGCCGGCACAGACGCCTCACAATGTCGATCTTCTCTACGTCCCCCAAGACACCCTTTGGATGTCATTCCTCCGGCAATGAGATGATAACTCTACACAGGTTACCTACCTCACCTCATGCACTTGAACTGCCAAAGCCACCCCCTCCATAGGCAGCTGATGCCAGCCCATCACGAACACGACTCATCCTTGGGAAGCCAAGGCCAGCACCTGCAACCCAATTATGACAGCCTATTCCACGACCTCACAAAGGACCGGTCCTCATCATCCCTTACCTTCCTGTCCAGGCCATCAGCGACCACGCAGGTTTAAATGCAGCACTCGATCCTCACCCCACTCCACGATGCCCCACTTGGCACCAACACTGTGCTGGGTGTTAAAGTAGAGGAGCAGACAAGGGCAGCAGTGTGGCCTAATCCATCAGCCCCTTTCCGCCGACGCCCAACCCGAGCCCAACCCCGCCCAATTCTCCAGCCTCACTAGGGACTCAAAAACCTCACTGTGCAAAACACTAGGACAGGGAGGGCCACAGGCCTGGCCTCAGGCTCCAGGCACAAACCAGGGACGCTTGCTCATTTTGGCTTCCAAAATAAACACACGAAACAGCATGCACGAAGCGTGATCCTGGCCAAAACACACCTATCCAATGGCAAGCACACTGGGCCTAGACCGGCACACACCCCGACTCTTAAGACCAGCAAGAGAGCCTGCCCCCTCGCATTCCTTCAACCGCCTTTCAGCAGGGACCCGGGATACACAGATAAGCCAGCTTATGTGCAGACACGGTCGATCCTCAGACAGGAGCCCCTCCAATACTGGAGTCCTTGGTGGTATTTGCGTGCATGTCGGCAGGGGACACTGGCCCTCACTCCTAACAGTCCCCTACACCCGAGAGAGGAAACGTGCTGAACCTCAGTTTCGATAAGGAGACGGTAGAGTGTTCTCACCCATTCTGTTCAGAGTTTCCAAGGAATGCATACAAGAGTGTCATCATCGATCCAAGCACATGCTGGGATGCTGCAGAACACAACCGGGCAGTGCGTGGGGCTCTGCAGGGGAGCCATGAGCCTGGAGTACCCCAAAAGCCTGGAGAATCCATAGCCCTCAGGCCACTCGACAAGACGAACAATCAAGCCACTCTTGCAGCCATTGGGCCCATCTGAGGAAAACCTAATATCTAATGGCACATCTTGGGGTGGTTGAATACCTACCGTCCTGAGTTATCCGCGACCATGCTCGGGAACATGGTCCCGCCTCACTTTTTCCAGTTCTTCTTAGCACCTCCAGTCATCAGAGCACACGAAGATCTTCTTGTTTTTGCCGACGGCGAGGCTTGCCCAGCAACTGCACCTGGGAAGTGGACTGGTGTCCTCAGAGGACATGATCCATACAAACATTTACCTGGGCTTGAGCTCTGAAACTGCTTCCCAAGGACCTCTATCCCTTACCGAGAATTGACTGCATGTCTGATAGTACGACTGCAGGAAGTTAGGCACATACATTGGCCGGTGTGTGAGAGGCTGTATTTGTGTGTTCACGCGTGTGGGCGTGTGTGACTGTGACTGCGCACGCAGACGCTCTTGTGGGTTTCTCTGTGTGCCGCTGACTACACGTCTTGGTCTCTGTGTGTCCCTGTAGCCCTGTGAAGAGGCGTCCAACGGTAAACGCCATAGTTGTGTATAACAACACCCTGGCTAGACCCCCAACTGAAAGGAGAAAGCCCCCTGTCAGCTTCCAGAGGCCGCATGCAAACTTTAACCCCCAGGGGCTGTTGAAATACTCCACGGACGCCCACTCTCCCACAGCCACGCCTTCTGACCAGAGCACAAAGACTGGACGAGACCTGCCTCCCGGCCGTGGGTGTGACATCTACGTGCAACTCGAGAACCTGCCAGCTACCAGCACATCTGATGTGCACTTGGGGTCACTCCCAGCACTTTCGGAAGCAAGGGAACTCCCATGGGTGAGCCGACACCGACCTACAGCATTCTACTGGCAAGATGCAGCCTGAATCCACTCAAGGGGCTAAAGAACATCGAACAAAGTGCAACTTCTCGCCAACTAGGCCTAACCACTTTCCTTGGACCCGTGGGAATGCCCACCACAGGAAGCAGTGGGCTTCAGCAGCCATGACCCATGTTGGAACCCCACAGCGGAAACTAGGCCACCTTCCCGGCCATGTCTCAGGCAGCTCCCATCCTGCAAGGTTTGCGGCCCTGACCCCTAAGGAACCGCTCAAACGCTCAACAGCCTCGTCCACCGTGCCCTACTCCAGCCAGCAGGGCGACGCGTCCCTACTGGAAGACACAGACATCTTCCGAACACGGGAACACTGAACACCAGGGAAGACAGACCGCAAGCCTGTCTGCTTTGAAGATGCTGATCCCACCTGAGGCATCCTGGAAATTCTCCACTGCCACAGTGGCAGCACCGAGGAACTCACAGTGATCAAAGGCATGGTCCCCGAGGACCACAGATATACTTTCAACGGAAGACCTCTGCCATGTGAGGGGACTTGGAAGCCTGAAAGGGAACAGTGGCTGGCCTTGGCAGTGCACCAGGGATGGCAACAGTGCCCCCTTCTCTGCCCCGCCAACGGACTGCTCTGGATAAAGCTCTGGCTATTCGAAAGGCCTGCATGCCACACGGGCCGGCCGCGTCATGCCCTCCGGCAGAAACACTATCGCTTTGCACATTCCCAAAAGAGGGAAAAGAGCGACCAAAGGGCTTGTTTGCATAACTCACCTCCCCCAGAGAAGGCCGGCACAGATGCCTCAGCATGTCCATCTTCTCTATGTCCCGCAAGACACCCGTGGGGAGTCACTCCTCTGGAAACGGGATTGCAACTCTTCACAGGTAACCCACCTCACTGCATCCTCATGAACTGCCAAAGCCATCCCCACCATAGGCAGCTGATGCCAGGCCATCACGAACAAGACACATCCTTGGGAAGCCGAGGCCAGCGCCTGCAACCCAATGATGACAGCCCATCCCACGACATCACACAGGACCTGTCCTCATGATACCTTACCTTTCTCTCCAGGGCAGCAGCCACTACGCAGGCTTAAATGCAGCACTCGATCGTCACCCCACTCCACGATGATCCACATAGCGCCAACAGTGTGCTGGCAGCTTCAGGGGCAGCACCGAGGCCTAATCCATCAGCCCCCTTCCACCATCACCAAATTCCATCCAACCCCCGCCCACTGCTCCAGCCCCACCTGGCACTCAAGAACCTCACCGCACCAAACACAACAACAGAGAGGGCCACAGGCCTGGCCTGAGGCTGCAGGCTCCAACCAGGGAACCTTGCTCATTTTGGCTTCCAAAATCAACCACCGAAGCGGCATGCACAAAGCATGATCCTGGTCAAAACACACTTCTCCAAGCTGAAAGCTCACTGGGCCCACACCAGCACACACTCTGACTCTGAAGACTAGCAGGAGACCCTGCCCCCTTGCATTCCCTCACGGCCTTTTAGCAGGGACCACGGATTCATAGATGACCCAGCTTATGGGCAGACACGGTCGACCCTCAGACAGGAGCCCCTCCAATGCGAGAGCCCTTAGTGGTATTTGCATGCATGTCAGCAGGGGATGTTGGTCCTCACTGCTAACTGTCCCCTACCCCCGAGAGGAAACCTGCTGGACCTCAGTTTCCATGTGGAGACCGTAGAGCTTTCTCACTCATTTTGTTCAGATTTTCCAAGGAATGCATACAAGGGTGTCATCATCGATTCAAGCACATTCTGGGACGCTGCAGAACACAAACGGGCAGGCCGTGGGGCTCTGCAGAGGAGCCATGACCCAGAAGTACTCCAACAGCCTGGGGAATCCACAGTCCTCAAGCCACTCAGCAAGACCAACAATCAATCCACTCTTGCAGCCATTGGACCCATCTGAGGAAAACCTAATAGCCAGTGGCACATCTTAGTATGGGTGAATGCTACTGTCCTGAGTTATCCCCAGCCACGCTCAGCAACGTGCGCCTGCTCCACTTTTTCCAGTTCCCCTTAGCACATCCAGTTATCAGACAACACGAAGGTCTTCTTGTCTTTGCCGACGGCCAGCCTTACCCTGCAACTGCACCTGAGAAGTGGACAGAAATCAGGCAGGCTTCTGAATTGCACCAGAGTCCTCAGAGAACATGATTCTTGTGAAAACTTACCTACGTGTCAGCCCGGAACCTGCTACCCAAGTACCACTATCCCTTACCGAAAACTGATTGCGTGTCTCACAGCACGACTGGAGGAAGTTAGGCATGTACGTTGGCCGGTGTGTGAGACGCTGTATGTGTGTATTCACGCGTGTGGGCGTGTGTGACTGTGACTGCGCACGAAGATGCACTCGTGGGTTCCGGTGTGTGCCGCTGAATACGCGTCTTGGTCTCTGGGTGTCCCTGTGGCCCTCTGCAGACGCCTCCAACAGTAAACGCCATAGTTTATACACACCATCCTGGTTGGACCCCCAACTGAAAGGAGAAAGACCCCTGTCAGCTTCAAGAGGCCACATGCGAACTTTGACCCCCAGGGACTGTTGAATTAGTCCACAGACTCCCGCTCTCTCACAGCCACGCCTTCTGACCAAAGCACAAAGACTGGACGAGACCTGCCTCCCGGCCGTGGCTGTCACATCTATGTGGACCTGGAGACCCTGCCACCTACCAGCACATCTGATGTGCCCTTGGGGTCACTCCCAGCACTCCTGGAAGCAAGGGAACATCCCAGGGGCGGGCTGATAGCGACCTGCAGTTGCCTACAGGAAAGATGCAGCACGGCACTTCTCAAGGGGCTAAGGAACTGCGGACCAAGTGCGTCTTCTCACCAACTAGACCAAATCACTCTCCGTGACCCCGTGGGAATGCCCACAATGGGAAGTGTTGGGCTTCAGCAACCATGACACAGGTTGGAACACCAGAGCCGAATTTAGGCCACCTCCTCACCCACGTATCGGCAAGTTTCCAACTGGCAGGGTTCGTGGCCCTGACAACTGGGAAAACGCTCAAATGATACACAGCCTCTTCCTAAGTGCCCTCCTCCTGCATGCAGGGCGACTCGACACTATTGGAAGCCACAGACATCATGCGAACACGGGGACACTGAACACCAGGGAAGACAGACCGCAAGCCTGTCTGCTTTGATGATGCCCACACCACCCCATGCATCCTGGCAATTCTCCACTCCCACAGCAACACTACCGAGGAACTCACAGCGATCAAATGCACTGTTCCTGAGGACCACAGACAGACTTTCAACGGAAGACCTCTGCCACACGAGGGGACCTGGAAGCTTGAAAGGGCACAGTGGCTGTCCACGACAGCACACCTGGCATCGCAACAGTGCCCCCATCTCTGCCCCACCCACGGACTGCTGCAGATAAACCTCAGGCTGTTCGAACGGCCTGCATGCCAAACTGGCTGGCGGTGTCATGCCCCCCCGGGAGAAACACTTTTGCTTTGCACATTCCCAAACAAGGGAAGAAAGCAGCCAATAGGGATGTTCGCATAACTCACCTACCTCCAAGGAGGCCGGCACAGACGCCTCACAATGTCGATCTTCTCTACGTCCCCCAAGACACCCTTTGGATGTCATTCCTCCGGCAATGAGATGATAACTCTACACAGGTTACCTACCTCACCTCATGCACTTGAACTGCCAAAGCCACCCCCTCCATAGGCAGCTGATGCCAGCCCATCACGAACACGACTCATCCTTGGGAAGCCAAGGCCAGCACCTGCAACCCAATTATGACAGCCTATTCCACGACCTCACAAAGGACCGGTCCTCATCATCCCTTACCTTCCTGTCCAGGCCATCAGCGACCACGCAGGTTTAAATGCAGCACTCGATCCTCACCCCACTCCACGATGCCCCACTTGGCACCAACACTGTGCTGGGTGTTAAAGTAGAGGAGCAGACAAGGGCAGCAGTGTGGCCTAATCCATCAGCCCCTTTCCGCCGACGCCCAACCCGAGCCCAACCCCGCCCAATTCTCCAGCCTCACTAGGGACTCAAAAACCTCACTGTGCAAAACACTAGGACAGGGAGGGCCACAGGCCTGGCCTCAGGCTCCAGGCACAAACCAGGGACGCTTGCTCATTTTGGCTTCCAAAATAAACACACGAAACAGCATGCACGAAGCGTGATCCTGGCCAAAACACACCTATCCAATGGCAAGCACACTGGGCCTAGACCGGCACACACCCCGACTCTTAAGACCAGCAAGAGAGCCTGCCCCCTCGCATTCCTTCAACCGCCTTTCAGCAGGGACCCGGGATACACAGATAAGCCAGCTTATGTGCAGACACGGTCGATCCTCAGACAGGAGCCCCTCCAATACTGGAGTCCTTGGTGGTATTTGCGTGCATGTCGGCAGGGGACACTGGCCCTCACTCCTAACAGTCCCCTACACCCGAGAGAGGAAACGTGCTGAACCTCAGTTTCGATAAGGAGACGGTAGAGTGTTCTCACCCATTCTGTTCAGAGTTTCCAAGGAATGCATACAAGAGTGTCATCATCGATCCAAGCACATGCTGGGATGCTGCAGAACACAACCGGGCAGTGCGTGGGGCTCTGCAGGGGAGCCATGAGCCTGGAGTACCCCAAAAGCCTGGAGAATCCATAGCCCTCAGGCCACTCGACAAGACGAACAATCAAGCCACTCTTGCAGCCATTGGGCCCATCTGAGGAAAACCTAATATCTAATGGCACATCTTGGGGTGGTTGAATACCTACCGTCCTGAGTTATCCGCGACCATGCTCGGGAACATGGTCCCGCCTCACTTTTTCCAGTTCTTCTTAGCACCTCCAGTCATCAGAGCACACGAAGATCTTCTTGTTTTTGCCGACGGCGAGGCTTGCCCAGCAACTGCACCTGGGAAGTGGACTGGTGTCCTCAGAGGACATGATCCATACAAACATTTACCTGGGCTTGAGCTCTGAAACTGCTTCCCAAGGACCTCTATCCCTTACCGAGAATTGACTGCATGTCTGATAGTACGACTGCAGGAAGTTAGGCACATACATTGGCCGGTGTGTGAGAGGCTGTATTTGTGTGTTCACGCGTGTGGGCGTGTGTGACTGTGACTGCGCACGCAGACGCTCTTGTGGGTTTCTCTGTGTGCCGCTGACTACACGTCTTGGTCTCTGTGTGTCCCTGTAGCCCTGTGAAGAGGCGTCCAACGGTAAACGCCATAGTTGTGTATAACAACACCCTGGCTAGACCCCCAACTGAAAGGAGAAAGCCCCCTGTCAGCTTCCAGAGGCCGCATGCAAACTTTAACCCCCAGGGGCTGTTGAAATACTCCACGGACGCCCACTCTCCCACAGCCACGCCTTCTGACCAGAGCACAAAGACTGGACGAGACCTGCCTCCCGGCCGTGGGTGTGACATCTACGTGCAACTCGAGAACCTGCCAGCTACCAGCACATCTGATGTGCACTTGGGGTCACTCCCAGCACTTTCGGAAGCAAGGGAACTCCCATGGGTGAGCCGACACCGACCTACAGCATTCTACTGGCAAGATGCAGCCTGAGTCCACTCAAGGGGCTAAAGAACATCGAACAAAGTGCAACTTCTCGCCAACTAGGCCTAACCACTTTCCTTGGACCCGTGGGAATGCCCACCACAGGAAGCAGTGGGCTTCAGCAGCCATGACCCATGTTGGAACCCCACAGCGGAAACTAGGCCACCTTCCCGGCCATGTCTCAGGCAGCTCCCATCCTGCAAGGTTTGCGGCCCTGACCCCTAAGGAACCGCTCAAACGCTCAACAGCCTCGTCCACCGTGCCCTACTCCAGCCAGCAGGGCGACGCGTCCCTACTGGAAGACACAGACATCTTCCGAACACGGGAACACTGAACACCAGGGAAGACAGACCGCAAGCCTGTCTGCTTTGAAGATGCTGATCCCACCTGAGGCATCCTGGAAATTCTCCACTGCCACAGTGGCAGCACCGAGGAACTCACAGTGATCAAAGGCTTGGTCCCCGAGGACCACAGATATACTTTCAACGGAAGACCTCTGCCATGTGAGGGGACTTGGAAGCCTGAAAGGGAACAGTGGCTGGCCTTGGCAGTGCACCAGGGATGGCAACAGTGCCCCCTTCTCTGCCCCGCCAACGGACTGCTCTGGATAAAGCTCTGGCTATTCGAAAGGCCTGCATGCCACACGGGCCGGCCGCGTCATGCCCTCCGGCAGAAACACTATCGCTTTGCACATTCCCAAAAGAGGGAAAAGAGCGACCAAAGGGCTTGTTTGCATAACTCACCTCCCCCAGAGAAGGCCGGCACAGATGCCTCAGCATGTCCATCTTCTCTATGTCCCGCAAGACACCCGTGGGGAGTCACTCCTCTGGAAACGGGATTGCAACTCTTCACAGGTAACCCACCTCACTGCATCCTCATGAACTGCCAAAGCCATCCCCACCATAGGCAGCTGATGCCAGGCCATCACGAACAAGACACATCCTTGGGAAGCCGAGGCCAGCGCCTGCAACCCAATGATGACAGCCCATCCCACGACATCACACAGGACCTGTCCTCATGATACCTTACCTTTCTCTCCAGGGCAGCAGCCACTACGCAGGCTTAAATGCAGCACTCGATCGTCACCCCACTCCACGATGATCCACATAGCGCCAACAGTGTGCTGGCAGCTTCAGGGGCAGCACCGAGGCCTAATCCATCAGCCCCCTTCCACCATCACCAAATTCCATCCAACCCCCGCCCACTGCTCCAGCCCCACCTGGCACTCAAGAACCTCACCGCACCAAACACAACAACAGAGAGGGCCACAGGCCTGGCCTGAGGCTGCAGGCTCCAACCAGGGAACCTTGCTCATTTTGGCTTCCAAAATCAACCACCGAAGCGGCATGCACAAAGCATGATCCTGGTCAAAACACACTTCTCCAAGCTGAAAGCTCACTGGGCCCACACCAGCACACACTCTGACTCTGAAGACTAGCAGGAGACCCTGCCCCCTTGCATTCCCTCACGGCCTTTTAGCAGGGACCACAGATTCATAGATGACCCAGCTTATGGGCAGACACGGTCGACCCTCAGACAGGAGCCCCTCCAATGCGAGAGCCCTTAGTGGTATTTGCATGCATGTCAGCAGGGGATGTTGGTCCTCACTGCTAACTGTCCCCTACCCCCGAGAGGAAACCTGCTGGACCTCAGTTTCCATGTGGAGACCGTAGAGCTTTCTCACTCATTTTGTTCAGATTTTCCAAGGAATGCATACAAGGGTGTCATCATCGATCCAAGCACATGCTGGGACGCTGCAGAACACAAACGGGCAGGCCGTGGGTCTCTGCAGAGGAGCCATGACCCAGAAGTACTCCAACAGCCTGGGGAATCCACAGTCCTCAAGCCACTCAGCAAGACCAACAATCAATCCACTCTTGCAGCCATTGGACCCATCTGAGGAAAACCTAATAGCCAATGGCACATCTTAGTATGGGTGAATGCTACTGTCCTGAGTTATCCCCAGCCACGCTCAGCAACGTGCGCCTGCTCCACTTTTTCCAGTTCCCCTTAGCACATCCAGTTATCAGACAACACGAAGGTCTTCTTGTCTTTGCCGACGGCCAGCCTTACCCTGCAACTGCACCTGAGAAGTGGACAGAAATCAGGCAGGCTTCTGAATTGCACCAGACTCCTCAGAGAACATGATTCTTGTGAAAATTTACCTGCGTGTCAGCCCGGAACCTGCTTCCCAAGTACCACTATCCCTTACCGAAAACTGATTGCGTGTCCCATAGCACGACTGGAGGAAGTTAGGCATGTATGTTGGCCGGTGTGTGAGACGCTGTATGTGTGTATTCACGCGTGTGGGCGTCTGTGACTGTGACTGAGCAAGAAGATGCACTCGTGGGTTCCGGTGTGTGCCGCTGAATACGCGTCTTGGTCTCTGGGTGTCCCTGTGCCCCTCTTCAGACACGTCCAACAGTAAACGCCATAGTTTATACACACCATCCTGGTTGGACCCCCAACTGAAAGGAGAAAGACCCCTGTCAGCTTCAAGAGGCCACATGCGAACTTTGACCCCTAGGGACTGTTGAAATAGTGCACAGACTCCCGCTCTCTCACAGCCACGCCTTCTGACCAAAGCACAAAGACTGGACGAGACCTGCCTCCCGGCCATGGCTGTCACATCTATGTGGACCTGGAGACCCTGCCACCTACCAGCACATCTCACGTGCCCTTGGGGTCACTCCCAGCACTCCCGGAAGCAAGGGAACCTCCCAGGGGCGGGCTGATAGCGACCTGCAGTTGCCTACAGGAAAGATGCAGCACGGCACTTCTCAAGGGGCTAAGGAACTGCGGACCAAGTGCGTCTTCTCACCAACTAGACCAAATCACTTTCCGTGACCCCGTGGGAATGCCCACAATGGGAAGTGTTGGGCTTCAGCAACCATGACACAGGTTGGAACACCAGAGCAGAATTTAGGCCACCACCTCGCCCACGTATCGGCAAGTTTCCAACTGGCAGGGTTCGTGGCCCTGACAACTGGGAAAACGCTCAAATGATACACAGCCTCTTCCTAAGTGCCCTCCTCCTGCATGCCGGGCGACTCGACACTATTGGAAGCCACAGACATCATGCGAACACGGGGACACTGAACACCAGGGAAGACAGACCGCAAGCCTGTCTGCTTTGATGATGCCCACCCCACCCCATGCATCCTGGCAATTCTCCACTGCCACAGAGACACTACCGAGGAACTCACAGCGATCAAATGCACTGTTCCTGAGGACCACAGACAGACTTTCAACGGAAGACCTCTGCCACACGAGGGGACCTGGAAGCTTGAAAGGGCACAGTGGCTGTCCACGACAGCACACCTGGCATCACAACAGTGCCCCCATCTCTGCCCCACCCACGGACTGCTGCAGATAAACCTCAGGCTGTTCGAACGGCCTGCATGCCAAACTGGCTGGCGGTGTCATGCCCTCCCGGGAGAAACACTTTTGCTTTGCACATTCCCAAACAAGGGAAGAAAGCAGCCAATATGAATGTTCGCATAACTCACCTACCTCCAAGGAGGCCGGCACAGACGCCTCACAATGTCGATCTTCTCTACGTCTCCCAAGACACCATTTGGGTGTCATTCCTCCGGCAATGGGATGACAACTCTACACAGGTTACCTACCTCACCTCATGCACTTGACTGACAAAGCCACCCCCTCCATAGGCAGCTGATGCCAGCCCATCACGAACACGACTCATCCTTGGGAAGCCAAGGCCAGCACCTGCAACCCAATTATGACAGCCTATTCCACGACCTCACAAAGGACCTGTCCTCATCATCCCTTACCTTCCTGTCCAGGCCATCAGCGACCACGCAGGTTTAAATGCAGCACTCGATCCTCACCCCACTCCACGATGCCCCACTTGGCACCAACACTGTGCTGGGTGTTAAAGTAGAGGAGAAGACAAGGGCAGCAGTGTGGCCTAATCCATCAGCCCCTTTCCGCCGACGCCCAACCCGAGCCCAACCCCGCCCAATTCTCCAGCCTCACTAGGGACTCAAAAATCTCACTGTGCAAAACGCTAGGACAGGGAGGGCCACAGGCCTGGCCTCAGGCTCCAGGCACAAACCAGGGACGCTTGCTCATTTTGGCTTCCAAAATAAACACACGAAACAGCATGCACGAAGCGTGATCCTGGCCAAAACACACCTATCCAATGGCAAGCACACTGAGCCTAGACCGGCACACACCCCGACTCTTAAGACCAGCAAGAGAGCCTGCCCCTTCGCATTCCTTCAACCGCCTTTCAGCAGGGACCCGAGATACACAGATAAGCCAGCTTATGTGCAGACACGGTCGATCCTCAGACAGGAGCCCCTCCAATACTGGAGTCCTTGGTGGTATTTGCATGCCTGTCGGCAGGGGACACTGGCCCTCACTCCTAACAGTCCCCTACACCCGAGAGAGGAAACGTGCTGAACCTCAGTTTCGATAAGGAGACGGTAGAGTGTTCTCACCCATTCTGTTCAGAGTTTCCAAGGAATGCATACAAGGGTGTCATCATCGATCCAAGCACATGCTGAGATGCTGCAGAACACAACTGGGCAGTGCGTGGGGCTCTGCAGGGGAGCCATGAGCCTGGGATACCCCAAAAGCCTGGAGAATCCATAGCCCTCAGGCCACTCAACAAGACGAACAATCAAGCCACTCTTGCAGCCATTGGGCCCATCTGAGGAAAACCTAATATCTAATGGCACATCTTGGGGTGGTTGAATACCTACCGTCCTGAGTTATCCGCGACCATGCTCGGGAACATGGCCCCGCCTCACTTTTTCCAGTTCTTCTTAGCACCTCCAGTCATCAGAGCACACGAAGATATTCTTGTTGTTGCCGACGGCGAGGCTTGCCCAGCAACTGCACCTGGGAAGTGGACTGGTGTCCTCAGAGGACATGATCCATACAAACATTTACCTGGGCTTGAGCTCTGAAACTGCTTCCCAAGGACCTCTATCCCTTACCGAGAATTGACTGCATGTCTGATAGTACGACTGCAGGAAGTTAGGCACATACATTGGCCGGTGTGTGAGAGGCTGTATTTGTGTGTTCACGCGTGTGGGCGTGTGAGACTGTGACTGCGCACGCAGACGCTCTTGTGGGTTTCTCTGTGTGCCGCTGACTACGCGTCTTGGTCTCTGTGTGTCCCTGTAGCCCTGTGAAGAGGCGTCCAACGGTAAACGCCATAGTTGTGTATAACAACACCCTGGCTATACCCCCAACTGAAAGGAGAAAGCCCCCTGTCAGCTTCCAGAGGCCGCATGCAAACTTTAACCCCCAGGGGCTGTTGAAATACTCCACGGACTCCCACTCTCCCACAGCCACGCCTTCTGACCAGAGCACAAAGACTGGACGAGACCTGCCTCCCGGCCGTGGGTGTGACATCTACGTGCAACTCGAGAACCTGCCAGCTACCAGCACATCTGATGTGCACTTGGGGTCACTCCCAGCACTTTCGGAAGCAAGGGAACTCCCATGGGTGAGCCGACACCGACCTACAGCATTCTACTGGCAAGATGCAGCCTGAAACCACTCAAGGGGCTAAAGAACATCGAACAAAGTGCAACTTCTCGCCAACTAGGCCTAATCACTTTCCTTGGACCCGTGGGAATGCCCACCACAGGAAGCAGTGGGCTTCAGCAGCCATGACCCATGTTGGAACCCCACAGCGGAAACTAGGCCACCTTCCCGGCCATGTCTCAGGCAGCTCCCATCCTGCAAGGTTTGCGGCCCTGACCCCTAAGGAACCGCTCAAACGCTCAACAGCCTCGTCTACCGTGCCCTACTCCAGCCAGCAGGGCGACGCGTCCCTACTGGAAGACACAGACATCTTCCGAACACGGGAACACTGAACACCAGGGAAGACAGACAGCAAGCCTGTCTGCTTTGAAGATGCTGATCCCACCTGAGGCATCCTGGAAATTCTCCACTGCCACAGTGGCAGCACCGAGGAACTCACAGTGATCAAAGGCATGGTCCCCGAGGACCACAGATATACTTTCAACGGAAGACCTCTGCCATCTGAAAGGGAACAGTGGCTGGCCTTGGCAGTGCACCAGGGATGGCAACAGTGCCCCCTTCTCTGCCCCGCCAACGGACTGCTCTGGATAAAGCTCTGGCTATTCGAAAGGCCTGCATGCCACACGGGCCGGCCGCGTCATGCCCTCCGGCAGAAACATTATCGCTTTGCACATTCCCAAAAGAGGGAAAAGAGCGACCAAAGGGCTTGTTTGCATAACTCACCTCCCCCCAAGAAGGCCGGCACAGATGCCTCAGCATGTCCATCTTCTCTATGTCCCGCAAGACACCCGTGGGGAGTCACTCCTCTGGAAACGGGATTGCAACTCTTCACAGGTAACCCACCTCACTGCATCCTCATGAACTGCCAAAGCCATCCCCACCATAGGCAGCTGATGCCAGGCCATCACGAACAAGACACATCCTTGGGAAGCCGAGGCCAGCGCCTGCAACCCAATGATGACAGCCCATCCCACGACATCACACAGGACCTGTCCTCATGATACCTTACCTTTCTCTCCAGGGCAGCAGCCACTACGCAGGCTTAAATGCAGCACTCGATCGTCACCCCACTCCACGATGATCCACATAGCGCCAACAGTGTGCTGGCAGCTTCAGGGGCAGCACCGAGGCCTAATCCATCAGCCCCCTTCCACCATCACCAAATTCCATCCAACCCCCGCCCACTGCTCCAGCCCCACCTGGCACTCAAGAACCTCACCGCACCAAACACAACAACAGAGAGGGCCACAGGCCTGGCCTGAGGCTGCAGGCTCCAACCAGGGAAACTTGCTCATTTTGGCTTCCAAAATCAACCACCGAAGCGGCATGCACAAAGCATGATCCTGGTCAAAACACACTTCTCCAAGCTGAAAGCTCACTGGGCCCACACCAGCACACACTCTGACTCTGAAGACTAGCAGGAGACCCTGCCCCCTTGCATTCCCTCACGGCCTTTTAGCAGGGACCACGGATTCATAGATGACCCAGCTTATGGGCAGACACAGTCGACCCTCAGACAGGAGCCCCTCCAATGTGAGAGCCCTTAGTGGTATTTGCATGCATGTCAGCAGGGGATGTTGGTCCTCACTGCTAACTGTCCCCTACCCCCGAGAGGAAACCTGCTGGACCTCAGTTTCCATGAGGAGACCGTAGAGCTTTCTCACTCATTTTGTTCAGATTTTCCAAGGAATGCATACAAGGGTGTCATCATCGATCCAAGCACATGCTGGGACGCTGCAGAACACAAACGGGCAGGCCGTGGGTCTCTGCAGAGGAGCCATGACCCAGAAGTACTCCAACAGCCTGGGGAATCCACAGTCCTCAAGCCACTCAGCAAGACCAACAATCAATCCACTCTTGCAGCCATTGGACCCATCTGAGGAAAACCTAATAGCCAATGGCACATCTTAGTATGGGTGAATGCTACTGTCCTGAGTTATCCCCAGCCACGCTCAGCAACGTGCGCCTGCTCCACTTTTTCCAGTTCCCCTTAGCACATCCAGTTATCAGACAACACGAAGGTCTTCTTGTCTTTGCCGACGGCCAGCCTTACCCTGCAACTGCACCTGAGAAGTGGACAGAAATCAGGCAGGCTTCTGAATTGAACCAGACTCCTCAGAGAACATGATTCTTGTGAAAATTTACCTGCGTGTCAGCCCGGAACCTGCTTCCCAAGTACCACTATCCCTTACCGAAAACTGATTGCGTGTCCCATAGCACGACTGGAGGAAGTTAGGCATGTATGTTGGCCGGTGTGTGAGATGCTGTATGTGTGTATTCACGCGTGTGGGCGTCTGTGACTGTGACTGAGCAAGAAGATGCACTCGTGGGTTCCGGTGTGTGCCGCTGAATACGCGTCTTGGTCTCTGGGTGTCCCTGTGCCCCTCTTCAGACACGTCCAACAGTAAACGCCATAGTTTATACACACCATCCTGGTTGGACCCCCAACTGAAAGGAGAAAGACCCCTGTCAGCTTCAAGAGGCCACATGCGAACTTTGACCCCTAGGGACTGTTGAAATAGTGCACAGACTCCCGCTCTCTCACAGCCACGCCTTCTGACCAAAGCACAAAGACTGGACGAGACCTGCCTCCCGGCCGTGGCTGTCACATCTATGTGGACCTGGAGACCCTGCCACCTACCAGCACATCTCATGTGCCCTTGGGGTCACTCCCAGCACTCCCGGAAGCAAGGGAACCTCCCAGGGGCGGGCTGATAGCGACCTGCAGTTGCCTACAGGAAAGATGCAGCACGGCACTTCTCAAGGGGCTAAGGAACTGCGGACCAAGTGCGTCTTCTCACCAACTAGACCAAATCACTTTCCGTGACCCCGTGGGAATGCCCACAATGGGAAGTGTTGGGCTTCAGCAACCATGACACAGGTTGGAACACCAGAGCAGAATTTAGGCCACCACCTCGCCCACGTATCGGCAAGTTTCCAACTGGCAGGGTTCGTGGCCCTGACAACTGGGAAAACGCTCAAATGATACACAGCCTCTTCCTAAGTGCCCTCCTCCTGCATGCCGGGCGACTCGACACTATTGGAAGCCACAGACATCATGCGAACACGGGGACACTGAACACCAGGGAAGACAGACCGCAAGCCTGTCTGCTTTGATGATGCCCACCCCACCCCATGCATCCTGGCAATTCTCCACTCCCACAGAGACACTACCGAGGAACTCACAGCGATCAAATGCACTGTTCCTGAGGACCACAGACAGACTTTCAACGGAAGACCTCTGCCACACGAGGGGACCTGGAAGCTTGAAAGGGCACAGTGGCTGTCCACGACACCACACCTGGCATCACAACAGTGCCCCCATCTCTGCCCCACCCACGGACTGCTGCAGATAAACCTCAGGCTGTTCGAACGGCCTGCATGCCAAACTGGCTGGCGGTGTCATGCCCTCCCGGGAGAAACACTTTTGCTTTGCACATTCCCAAACAAGGGAAGAAAGCAGCCAATATGAATGTTCGCATAACTCACCTACCTCCAAGGAGGCCGGCACAGACGCCTCACAATGTCGATCTTCTCTACGTCTCCCAAGACACCATTTGGGTGTCATTCCTCCGGCAATGGGATGACAACTCTACACAGGTTACCTACCTCACCTCATGCACTTGACTGACAAAGCCACCCCCTCCATAGGCAGCTGATGCCAGCCCATCACGAACACGACTCATCCTTGGGAAGCCAAGGCCAGCACCTGCAACCCAATTATGACAGCCTATTCCACGACCTCACAAAGGACCTGTCCTCATCATCCCTTACCTTCCTGTCCAGGCCATCAGTGACCACGCAGGTTTAAATGCAGCACTCGATCCTCACCCCACTCCACGATGCCCCACTTGGCACCAACACTGTGCTGGGTGTTAAAGTAGAGGAGAAGACAAGGGCAGCAGTGTGGCCTAATCCATCAGCCCCTTTCCGCCGACGCCCAACCCGAGCTCAACCCCGCCCAATTCTCCAGCCTCACTAGGGACTCAAAAATCTCACTGTGCAAAACGCTAGGACAGGGAGGGCCACAGGCTTGGCCTCAGGCTCCAGGCACAAACCAGGGACGCTTGCTCATTTTGGCTTCCAAAATAAACACACGAAACAGCATGCACGAAGCGTGATCCTGGCCAAAACACACCTATCCAATGGCAAGCACACTGAGCCTAGACCGGCACACACCCCGACTCTTAAGACCAGCAAGAGAGCCTGCCCCTTCGCATTCCTTCAACCGCCTTTCAGCAGGGACCCGAGATACACAGATAAGCCAGCTTATGTGCAGACACGGTCGATCCTCAGACAGGAGCCCCTCCAATACTGGAGTCCTTGGTGGTATTTGCATGCCTGTCGGCAGGGGACACTGGCCCTCACTCCTAACAGTCCCCTACACCCGAGAGAGGAAACGTGCTGAACCTCAGTTTCGATAAGGAGACGGTAGAGTGTTCTCACCCATTCTGTTCAGAGTTTCCAAGGAATGCATACAAGGGTGTCATCATCGATCCAAGCACATGCTGAGATGCTGCAGAACACAACTGGGCAGTGCGTGGGGCTCTGCAGGGGAGCCATGAGCCTGGGATACCCCAAAAGCCTGGAGAATCCATAGCCCTCAGGCCACTCAACAAGACGAACAATCAAGCCACTCTTGCAGCCATTGGGCCCATCTGAGGAAAACCTAATATCTAATGGCACATCTTGGGGTGGTTGAATACCTACCGTCCTGAGTTATCCGCGACCATGCTCGGGAACATGGCCCCGCCTCACTTTTTCCAGTTCTTCTTAGCACCTCCAGTCATCAGAGCACACGAAGATATTCTTGTTGTTGCCGACGGCGAGGCTTGCCCAGCAACTGCACCTGGGAAGTGGACTGGTGTCCTCAGAGGACATGATCCATACAAACATTTACCTGGGCTTGAGCTCTGAAACTGCTTCCCAAGGACCTCTATCCCTTACCGAGAATTGACTGCATGTCTGATAGTACGACTGCAGGAAGTTAGGCACATACATTGGCCGGTGTGTGAGAGGCTGTATTTGTGTGTTCACGCGTGTGGGCGTGTGAGACTGTGACTGCGCACGCAGACGCTCTTGTGGGTTTCTCTGTGTGCCGCTGACTACGCGTCTTGGTCTCTGTGTGTCCCTGTAGCCCTGTGAAGAGGCGTCCAACGGTAAACGCCATAGTTGTGTATAACAACACCCTGGCTATACCCCCAACTGAAAGGAGAAAGCCCCCTGTCAGCTTCCAGAGGCCGCATGCAAACTTTAACCCCCAGGGGCTGTTGAAATACTCCACGGACTCCCACTCTCCCACAGCCACGCCTTCTGACCAGAGCACAAAGACTGGACGAGACCTGCCTCCCGGCCGTGGGTGTGACATCTACGTGCAACTCGAGAACCTGCCAGCTACCAGCACATCTGATGTGCACTTGGGGTCACTCCCAGCACTTTCGGAAGCAAGGGAACTCCCATGGGTGAGCCGACACCGACCTACAGCATTCTACTGGCAAGATGCAGCCTGAAACCACTCAAGGGGCTAAAGAACATCGAACAAAGTGCAACTTCTCGCCAACTAGGCCTAATCACTTTCCTTGGACCCGTGGGAATGCCCACCACAGGAAGCAGTGGGCTTCAGCAGCCATGACCCATGTTGGAACCCCACAGCGGAAACTAGGCCACCTTCCCGGCCATGTCTCAGGCAGCTCCCATCCTGCAAGGTTTGCGGCCCTGACCCCTAAGGAACCGCTCAAACGCTCAACAGCCTCGTCTACCGTGCCCTACTCCAGCCAGCAGGGCGACGCGTCCCTACTGGAAGACACAGACATCTTCCGAACACGGGAACACTGAACACCAGGGAAGACAGACAGCAAGCCTGTCTGCTTTGAAGATGCTGATCCCACCTGAGGCATCCTGGAAATTCTCCACTGCCACAGTGGCAGCACCGAGGAACTCACAGTGATCAAAGGCATGGTCCCCGAGGACCACAGATATACTTTCAACGGAAGACCTCTGCCATCTGAAAGGGAACAGTGGCTGGCCTTGGCAGTGCACCAGGGATGGCAACAGTGCCCCCTTCTCTGCCCCGCCAACGGACTGCTCTGGATAAAGCTCTGGCTATTCGAAAGGCCTGCATGCCACACGGGCCGGCCGCGTCATGCCCTCCGGCAGAAACATTATCGCTTTGCACATTCCCAAAAGAGGGAAAAGAGCGACCAAAGGGCTTGTTTGCATAACTCACCTCCCCCCAAGAAGGCCGGCACAGATGCCTCAGCATGTCCATCTTCTCTATGTCCCGCAAGACACCCGTGGGGAGTCACTCCTCTGGAAACGGGATTGCAACTCTTCACAGGTAACCCACCTCACTGCATCCTCATGAACTGCCAAAGCCATCCCCACCATAGGCAGCTGATGCCAGGCCATCACGAACAAGACACATCCTTGGGAAGCCGAGGCCAGCGCCTGCAACCCAATGATGACAGCCCATCCCACGACATCACACAGGACCTGTCCTCATGATACCTTACCTTTCTCTCCAGGGCAGCAGCCACTACGCAGGCTTAAATGCAGCACTCGATCGTCACCCCACTCCACGATGATCCACATAGCGCCAACAGTGTGCTGGCAGCTTCAGGGGCAGCACCGAGGCCTAATCCATCAGCCCCCTTCCACCATCACCAAATTCCATCCAACCCCCGCCCACTGCTCCAGCCCCACCTGGCACTCAAGAACCTCACCGCACCAAACACAACAACAGAGAGGGCCACAGGCCTGGCCTGAGGCTGCAGGCTCCAACCAGGGAAACTTGCTCATTTTGGCTTCCAAAATCAACCACCGAAGCGGCATGCACAAAGCATGATCCTGGTCAAAACACACTTCTCCAAGCTGAAAGCTCACTGGGCCCACACCAGCACACACTCTGACTCTGAAGACTAGCAGGAGACCCTGCCCCCTTGCATTCCCTCACGGCCTTTTAGCAGGGACCACGGATTCATAGATGACCCAGCTTATGGGCAGACACAGTCGACCCTCAGACAGGAGCCCCTCCAATGTGAGAGCCCTTAGTGGTATTTGCATGCATGTCAGCAGGGGATGTTGGTCCTCACTGCTAACTGTCCCCTACCCCCGAGAGGAAACCTGCTGGACCTCAGTTTCCATGAGGAGACCGTAGAGCTTTCTCACTCATTTTGTTCAGATTTTCCAAGGAATGCATACAAGGGTGTCATCATCGATCCAAGCACATGCTGGGACGCTGCAGAACACAAACGGGCAGGCCGTGGGTCTCTGCAGAGGAGCCATGACCCAGAAGTACTCCAACAGCCTGGGGAATCCACAGTCCTCAAGCCACTCAGCAAGACCAACAATCAATCCACTCTTGCAGCCATTGGACCCATCTGAGGAAAACCTAATAGCCAATGGCACATCTTAGTATGGGTGAATGCTACTGTCCTGAGTTATCCCCAGCCACGCTCAGCAACGTGCGCCTGCTCCACTTTTTCCAGTTCCCCTTAGCACATCCAGTTATCAGACAACACGAAGGTCTTCTTGTCTTTGCCGACGGCCAGCCTTACCCTGCAACTGCACCTGAGAAGTGGACAGAAATCAGTCAGGCTTCTGAATTGAACCAGACTCCTCAGAGAACATGATTCTTGTGAAAATTTACCTGCGTGTCAGCCCGGAACCTGCTTCCCAAGTACCACTATCCCTTACCGAAAACTGATTGCGTGTCCCATAGCACGACTGGAGGAAGTTAGGCATGTATGTTGGCCGGTGTGTGAGACGCTGTATGTGTGTATTCACGCGTGTGGGCGTCTGTGACTGTGACTGAGCAAGAAGATGCACTCGTGGGTTCCGGTGTGTGCCGCTGAATACGCGTCTTGGTCTCTGGGTGTCCCTGTGCCCCTCTTCAGACACGTCCAACAGTAAACGCCATAGTTTATACACACCATCCTGGTTGGACCCCCAACTGAAAGGAGAAAGACCCCTGTCAGCTTCAAGAGGCCACATGCGAACTTTGACCCCTAGGGACTGTTGAAATAGTGCACAGACTCCCGCTCTCTCACAGCCACGCCTTCTGACCAAAGCACAAAGACTGGACGAGACCTGCCTCCCGGCCGTGGCTGTCACATCTATGTGGACCTGGAGACCCTGCCACCTACCAGCACATCTCATGTGCCCTTGGGGTCACTCCCAGCACTCCCGGAAGCAAGGGAACCTCCCAGGGGCGGGCTGATAGCGACCTGCAGTTGCCTACAGGAAAGATGCAGCACGGCACTTCTCAAGGGGCTAAGGAACTGCGGACCAAGTGCGTCTTCTCACCAACTAGACCAAATCACTTTCCGTGACCCCGTGGGAATGCCCACAATGGGAAGTGTTGGGCTTCAGCAACCATGACACAGGTTGGAACACCAGAGCAGAATTTAGGCCACCACCTCGCCCACGTATCGGCAAGTTTCCAACTGGCAGGGTTCGTGGCCCTGACAACTGGGAAAACGCTCAAATGATACACAGCCTCTTCCTAAGTGCCCTCCTCCTGCATGCCGGGCGACTCGACACTATTGGAAGCCACAGACATCATGCGAACACGGGGACACTGAACACCAGGGAAGACAGACCGCAAGCCTGTCTGCTTTGATGATGCCCACCCCACCCCATGCATCCTGGCAATTCTCCACTGCCACAGAGACACTACCGAGGAACTCACAGCGATCAAATGCACTGTTCCTGAGGACCACAGACAGACTTTCAACGGAAGACCTCTGCCACACGAGGGGACCTGGAAGCTTGAAAGGGCACAGTGGCTGTCCACGACAGCACACCTGGCATCACAACAGTGCCCCCATCTCTGCCCCACCCACGGACTGCTGCAGATAAACCTCAGGCTGTTCGAACGGCCTGCATGCCAAACTGGCTGGCGGTGTCATGCCCTCCCGGGAGAAACACTTTTGCTTTGCACATTCCCAAACAAGGGAAGAAAGCAGCCAATATGAATGTTCGCATAACTCACCTACCTCCAAGGAGGCCGGCACAGACGCCTCACAATGTCGATCTTCTCTACGTCTCCCAAGACACCATTTGGGTGTCATTCCTCCGGCAATGGGATGACAACTCTACACAGGTTACCTACCTCACCTCATGCACTTGACTGACAAAGCCACCCCCTCCATAGGCAGCTGATGCCAGCCCATCACGAACACGACTCATCCTTGGGAAGCCAAGGCCAGCACCTGCAACCCAATTATGACAGCCTATTCCACGACCTCACAAAGGACCTGTCCTCATCATCCCTTACCTTCCTGTCCAGGCCATCAGCGACCACGCAGGTTTAAATGCAGCACTCGATCCTCACCCCACTCCACGATGCCCCACTTGGCACCAACACTGTGCTGGGTGTTAAAGTAGAGGAGAAGACAAGGGCAGCAGTGTGGCCTAATCCATCAGCCCCTTTCCGCCGACGCCCAACCCGAGCTCAACCCCGCCCAATTCTCCAGCCTCACTAGGGACTCAAAAATCTCACTGTGCAAAACGCTAGGACAGGGAGGGCCACAGGCTTGGCCTCAGGCTCCAGGCACAAACCAGGGACGCTTGCTCATTTTGGCTTCCAAAATAAACACACGAAACAGCATGCACGAAGCGTGATCCTGGCCAAAACACACCTATCCAATGGCAAGCACACTGAGCCTAGACCGGCACACACCCCGACTCTTAAGACCAGCAAGAGAGCCTGCCCCTTCGCATTCCTTCAACCGCCTTTCAGCAGGGACCCGAGATACACAGATAAGCCAGCTTATGTGCAGACACGGTCGATCCTCAGACAGGAGCCCCTCCAATACTGGAGTCCTTGGTGGTATTTGCATGCCTGTCGGCAGGGGACACTGGCCCTCACTCCTAACAGTCCCCTACACCCGAGAGAGGAAACGTGCTGAACCTCAGTTTCGATAAGGAGACGGTAGAGTGTTCTCACCCATTCTGTTCAGAGTTTCCAAGGAATGCATACAAGGGTGTCATCATCGATCCAAGCACATGCTGAGATGCTGCAGAACACAACTGGGCAGTGCGTGGGGCTCTGCAGGGGAGCCATGAGCCTGGGATACCCCAAAAGCCTGGAGAATCCATAGCCCTCAGGCCACTCAACAAGACGAACAATCAAGCCACTCTTGCAGCCATTGGGCCCATCTGAGGAAAACCTAATATCTAATGGCACATCTTGGGGTGGTTGAATACCTACCGTCCTGAGTTATCCGCGACCATGCTCGGGAACATGGCCCCGCCTCACTTTTTCCAGTTCTTCTTAGCACCTCCAGTCATCAGAGCACACGAAGATATTCTTGTTGTTGCCGACGGCGAGGCTTGCCCAGCAACTGCACCTGGGAAGTGGACTGGTGTCCTCAGAGGACATGATCCATACAAACATTTACCTGGGCTTGAGCTCTGAAACTGCTTCCCAAGGACCTCTATCCCTTACCGAGAATTGACTGCATGTCTGATAGTACGACTGCAGGAAGTTAGGCACATACATTGGCCGGTGTGTGAGAGGCTGTATTTGTGTGTTCACGCGTGTGGGCGTGTGAGACTGTGACTGCGCACGCAGACGCTCTTGTGGGTTTCTCTGTGTGCCGCTGACTACGCGTCTTGGTCTCTGTGTGTCCCTGTAGCCCTGTGAAGAGGCGTCCAACGGTAAATGCCATAGTTGTGTATAACAACACCCTGGCTATACCCCCAACTGAAAGGAGAAAGCCCCCTGTCAGCTTCCAGAGGCCGCATGCAAACTTTAACCCCCAGGGGCTGTTGAAATACTCCACGGACTCCCACTCTCCCACAGCCACGCCTTCTGACCAGAGCACAAAGACTGGACGAGACCTGCCTCCCGGCCGTGGGTGTGACATCTACGTGCAACTCGAGAACCTGCCAGCTACCAGCACATCTGATGTGCACTTGGGGTCACTCCCAGCACTTTCGGAAGCAAGGGAACTCCCATGGGTGAGCCGACACCGACCTACAGCATTCTACTGGCAAGATGCAGCCTGAAACCACTCAAGGGGCTAAAGAACATCGAACAAAGTGCAACTTCTCGCCAACTAGGCCTAATCACTTTCCTTGGACCCGTGGGAATGCCCACCACAGGAAGCAGTGGGCTTCAGCAGCCATGACCCATGTTGGAACCCCACAGCGGAAACTAGGCCACCTTCCCGGCCATGTCTCAGGCAGCTCCCATCCTGCAAGGTTTGCGGCCCTGACCCCTAAGGAACCGCTCAAACGCTCAACAGCCTCGTCTACCGTGCCCTACTCCAGCCAGCAGGGCGACGCGTCCCTACTGGAAGACACAGACATCTTCCGAACACGGGAACACTGAACACCAGGGAAGACAGACAGCAAGCCTGTCTGCTTTGAAGATGCTGATCCCACCTGAGGCATCCTGGAAATTCTCCACTGCCACAGTGGCAGCACCGAGGAACTCACAGTGATCAAAGGCATGGTCCCCGAGGACCACAGATATACTTTCAACGGAAGACCTCTGCCATCTGAAAGGGAACAGTGGCTGGCCTTGGCAGTGCACCAGGGATGGCAACAGTGCCCCCTTCTCTGCCCCGCCAACGGACTGCTCTGGATAAAGCTCTGGCTATTCGAAAGGCCTGCATGCCACACGGGCCGGCCGCGTCATGCCCTCCGGCAGAAACATTATCGCTTTGCACATTCCCAAAAGAGGGAAAAGAGCGACCAAAGGGCTTGTTTGCATAACTCACCTCCCCCCAAGAAGGCCGGCACAGATGCCTCAGCATGTCCATCTTCTCTATGTCCCGCAAGACACCCGTGGGGAGTCACTCCTCTGGAAACGGGATTGCAACTCTTCACAGGTAACCCACCTCACTGCATCCTCATGAACTGCCAAAGCCATCCCCACCATAGGCAGCTGATGCCAGGCCATCACGAACAAGACACATCCTTGGGAAGCCGAGGCCAGCGCCTGCAACCCAATGATGACAGCCCATCCCACGACATCACACAGGACCTGTCCTCATGATACCTTACCTTTCTCTCCAGGGCAGCAGCCACTACGCAGGCTTAAATGCAGCACTCGATCGTCACCCCACTCCACGATGATCCACATAGCGCCAACAGTGTGCTGGCAGCTTCAGGGGCAGCACCGAGGCCTAATCCATCAGCCCCCTTCCACCATCACCAAATTCCATCCAACCCCCGCCCACTGCTCCAGCCCCACCTGGCACTCAAGAACCTCACCGCACCAAACACAACAACAGAGAGGGCCACAGGCCTGGCCTGAGGCTGCAGGCTCCAACCAGGGAAACTTGCTCATTTTGGCTTCCAAAATCAACCACCGAAGCGGCATGCACAAAGCATGATCCTGGTCAAAACACACTTCTCCAAGCTGAAAGCTCACTGGGCCCACACCAGCACACACTCTGACTCTGAAGACTAGCAGGAGACCCTGCCCCCTTGCATTCCCTCACGGCCTTTTAGCAGGGACCACGGATTCATAGATGACCCAGCTTATGGGCAGACACAGTCGACCCTCAGACAGGAGCCCCTCCAATGTGAGAGCCCTTAGTGGTATTTGCATGCATGTCAGCAGGGGATGTTGGTCCTCACTGCTAACTGTCCCCTACCCCCGAGAGGAAACCTGCTGGACCTCAGTTTCCATGAGGAGACCGTAGAGCTTTCTCACTCATTTTGTTCAGATTTTCCAAGGAATGCATACAAGGGTGTCATCATCGATCCAAGCACATGCTGGGACGCTGCAGAACACAAACGGGCAGGCCGTGGGTCTCTGCAGAGGAGCCATGACCCAGAAGTACTCCAACAGCCTGGGGAATCCACAGTCCTCAAGCCACTCAGCAAGACCAACAATCAATCCACTCTTGCAGCCATTGGACCCATCTGAGGAAAACCTAATAGCCAGTGGCACATCTTAGTATGGGTGAATGCTACTGTCCTGAGTTATCCCCAGCCACGCTCAGCAACGTGCGCCTGCTCCACTTTTTCCAGTTCCCCTTAGCACATCCAGTTATCAGACAACACGAAGGTCTTCTTGTCTTTGCCGACGGCCAGCCTTACCCTGCAACTGCACCTGAGAAGTGGACAGAAATCAGGCAGGCTTCTGAATTGCACCAGACTCCTCAGAGAACATGATTCTTGTGAAAATTTACCTGCGTGTCAGCCCGGAACCTGCTTCCCAAGTACCACTATCCCTTACCGAAAACTGATTGCGTGTCCCATAGCACGACTGGAGGAAGTTAGGCATGTATGTTGGCCGGTGTGTGAGACGCTGTATGTGTGTATTCACGCGTGTGGGCGTCTGTGACTGTGACTGAGCAAGAAGATGCACTCATGGGTTCCGGTGTGTGCCGCTGAATACGCGTCTTGGTCTCTGGGTGTCCCTGTGCCCCTCTTCAGACACGTCCAACAGTAAACGCCATAGTTTATACACACCATCCTGGTTGGACCCCCAACTGAAAGGAGAAAGACCCCTGTCAGCTTCAAGAGGCCACATGCGAACTTTGACCCCTAGGGACTGTTGAAATAGTGCACAGACTCCCGCTCTCTCACAGCCACGCCTTCTGACCAAAGCACAAAGACTGGACGAGACCTGCCTCCCGGCCGTGGCTGTCACATCTATGTGGACCTGGAGACCCTGCCACCTACCAGCACATCTCACGTGCCCTTGGGGTCACTCCCAGCACTCCCGGAAGCAAGGGAACCTCCCAGGGGCGGGCTGATAGCGACCTGCAGTTGCCTACAGGAAAGATGCAGCACGGCACTTCTCAAGGGGCTAAGGAACTGCGGACCAAGTGCGTCTTCTCACCAACTAGACCAAATCACTTTCCGTGACCCCGTGGGAATGCCCACAATGGGAAGTGTTGGGCTTCAGCAACCATGACACAGGTTGGAACACCAGAGCAGAATTTAGGCCACCACCTCGCCCACGTATCGGCAAGTTTCCAACTGGCAGGGTTCGTGGCCCTGACAACTGGGAAAACGCTCAAATGATACACAGCCTCTTCCTAAGTGCCCTCCTCCTGCATGCCGGGCGACTCGACACTATTGGAAGCCACAGACATCATGCGAACACGGGGACACTGAACACCAGGGAAGACAGACCGCAAGCCTGTCTGCTTTGATGATGCCCACCCCACCCCATGCATCCTGGCAATTCTCCACTGCCACAGAGACACTACCGAGGAACTCACAGCGATCAAATGCACTGTTCCTGAGGACCACAGACAGACTTTCAACGGAAGACCTCTGCCACACGAGGGGACCTGGAAGCTTGAAAGGGCACAGTGGCTGTCCACGACAGCACACCTGGCATCACAACAGTGCCCCCATCTCTGCCCCACCCACGGACTGCTGCAGATAAACCTCAGGCTGTTCGAACGGCCTGCATGCCAAACTGGCTGGCGGTGTCATGCCCTCCCGGGAGAAACACTTTTGCTTTGCACATTCCCAAACAAGGGAAGAAAGCAGCCAATAGGGATGTTCGCATAACTCACCTACCTCCAAGGAGGCCGGCACAGACGCCTCACAATGTCGATCTTCTCTACGTCTCCCAAGACACCATTTGGGTGTCATTCCTCCGGCAATGGGATGACAACTCTACACAGGTTACCTACCTCACCTCATGCACTTGACTGACAAAGCCACCCCCTCCATAGGCAGCTGATGCCAGCCCATCACGAACACGACTCATCCTTGGGAATCCAAGGCCAGCACCTGCAACCCAATTATGACAGCCTATTCCACGACCTCACAAAGGACCTGTCCTCATCATCCCTTACCTTCCTGTCCAGGCCATCAGCGACCACGCAGGTTTAAATGCAGCACTCGATCCTCACCCCACTCCACGATGCCCCACTTGGCACCAACACTGTGCTGGGTGTTAAAGTAGAGGAGAAGACAAGGGCAGCAGTGTGGCCTAATCCATCAGCCCCTTTCCGCCGACGCCCTACCCGAGCCCAACCCCGCCCAATTCTCCAGCCTCACTAGGGACTCAAAAACCTCACTGTGCAAAACACTAGGACAGGGAGGGCCACAGGCCTGGCCTCAGGCTCCAGGCACAAACCAGGGACGCTTGCTCATTTTGGCTTCCAAAATAAACACACGAAACAGCATGCACGAAGCGTGATCCTGGCCAAAACACACCTATCCAATGGCAAGCACACTGAGCCTAGACCGGCACACACCCCGACTCTTAAGACCAGCAAGAGAGCCTGCCCCTTCGCATTCCTTCAACCGCCTTTCAGCAGGGACCCGAGATACACAGATAAGCCAGCTTATGTGCAGACACGGTCGATCCTCAGACAGGAGCCCCTCCAATACTGGAGTCCTTGGTGGTATTTGCGTGCATGTCGGCAGGGGACACTGGCCCTCACTCCTAACAGTCCCCTACACCCGAGAGAGGAAACGTGCTGAACCTCAGTTTCGATAAGGAGACGGTAGAGTGTTCTCACCCATTCTGTTCAGAGTTTCCAAGGAATGCATACAAGGGTGTCATCATCGATCCAAGCACATGCTGAGATGCTGCAGAACACAACTGGGCAGTGCGTGGGGCTCTGCAGGGGAGCCATGAGCCTGGGATACCCCAAAAGCCTGGAGAATCCATAGCCCTCAGGCCACTCAACAAGACGAACAATCAAGCCACTCTTGCAGCCATTGGGCCCATCTGAGGAAAACCTAATATCTAATGGCACATCTTGGGGTGGTTGAATACCTACCGTCCTGAGTTATCCGCGACCATGCTCGGGAACATGGCCCCGCCTCACTTTTTCCAGTTCTTCTTAGCACCTCCAGTCATCAGAGCACACGAAGATATTCTTGTTGTTGCCGACGGCGAGGCTTGCCCAGCAACTGCACCTGGGAAGTGGACTGGTGTCCTCAGAGGACATGATCCATACAAACATTTACCTGGGCTTGAGCTCTGAAACTGCTTCCCAAGGACCTCTATCCCTTACCGAGAATTGACTGCATGTCTGATAGTACGACTGCAGGAAGTTAGGCACATACATTGGCCGGTGTGTGAGAGGCTGTATTTGTGTGTTCACGCGTGTGGGCGTGTGTGACTGTGACTGCGCACGCAGACGCTCTTGTGGGTTTCTCTGTGTGCCGCTGACTACGCGTCTTGGTCTCTGTGTGTCCCTGTAGCCCTGTGAAGAGGCGTCCAACGGTAAACGCCATAGTTTATACAGAACACCCTGGCTAGACCCCCAACTGAAAGGAGAAAGCCCCCTGTCAGCTTCCAGAGGCCGCATGCAAACTTTAACCCCCAGGGGCTGTTGAAATACTCCACGGACTCCCACTCTCGCACAGCCACGCCTTCTGACCAGAGCACAAAGACTGGATGAGACCTGCCTCCCGGCCGTGGGTGTGACATCTACGTGCAACTCGAGAACCTGCCAGCTACCAGCACATCTGATGTGCACTTGGGGTCACTCCCAGCACTTTCGGAAGCAAGGGAACTCCCATGGGTGAGCCGACACCGACCTACAGCATTCTACTGGCAAGATGCAGCCTGAAACCACTCAAGGGGCTAAAGAACATCGAACAAAGTGCAACTTCTCGCCAACTAGGCCTAATCACTTTCCTTGGACCCGTGGGAATGCCCACCACAGGAAGCAGTGGGCTTCAGCAGCCATGACCCATGTTGGAACCCCACAGCGGAAACTAGGCCACCTTCCCGGCCATGTCTCAGGCAGCTCCCATCCTGCAAGGTTTGCGGCCCTGACCCCTAAGGAACCGCTCAAACGCTCAACAGCCTCGTCTACCGTGCCCTACTCCAGCCAGCAGGGCGACGCGTCCCTACTGGAAGACACAGACATCTTCCGAACACGGGAACCCTGAACACCAGGGAAGACAGACGGCAAGCCTGTCTGCTTTGAAGATGCTGATCCCACCTGAGGCATCCTGGAAATTCTCCACTGCCACAGTGGCAGCACCGAGGAACTCACAGTGATCAAAGGCATGGTCTCCGAGGACCACAGATATACTTTCAACGGAAGACCTCTGCCATCTGAAAGGGAACAGTGGCTGGCCTTGGCAGTGCACCAGGGATGGCAACAGTGCCCCCTTCTCTGCCCCGCCAACGGACTGCTCTGGATAAAGCTCTGGCTATTCGAAAGGCCTGCATGCCACACGGGCCGGCCGCGTCATGCCCTCCGGCAGAAACATTATCGCTTTGCACATTCCCAAAAGAGGGAAAAGAGCGACCAAAGGGCTTGTTTGCATAACTCACCTCCCCCCAAGAAGGCCGGCACAGATGGCTCAGCATGTCCATCTTCTCTATGTCCCGCAAGACACCCGTGGGGAGTCACTCCTCTGGAAACGGGATTGCAACTCTTCACAGGTAACCTACCTCACTGCATCCTCATGAACTGCCAAAGCCATCCCCACCATAGGCAGCTGATGCCAGGCCATCACGAACAAGACACATCCTTGGGAAGCCGAGGCCAGCGCCTGCAACCCAATGATGACAGCCCATCCCACGACATCACACAGGACCTGTCCTCATGATACCTTACCTTTCTCTCCAGGGCAGCAGCCACTACACAGGCTTAAATGCAGCACTCGATCGTCACCCCACTCCACGATGATCCACATAGCGCCAACAGTGTGCTGGCAGCTTCAGGGGCAGCACCGAGGCCTAATCCATCAGCCCCCTTCCACCATCACCAAATTCCATCCAACCCCCGCCCACTGCTCCAGCCCCACCTGGCACTCAAGAACCTCACCGCACCAAACACAACAACAGAGAGGGCCACAGGCCTGGCCTGAGGCTGCAGGCTCCAACCAGGGAAACTTGCTCATTTTGGCTTCCAAAATCAACCACCGAAGCGGCATGCACAAAGCATGATCCTGGTCAAAACACACTTCTCCAAGCTGAAAGCTCACTGGGCCCACACCAGCACACACTCTGACTCTGAAGACTAGCAGGAGACCCTGCCCCCTTGCATTCCCTCACGGCCTTTTAGCAGGGACCACGGATTCATAGATGACCCAGCTTATGGGCAGACACAGTCGACCCTCAGACAGGAGCCCCTCCAATGTGAGAGCCCTTAGTGGTATTTGCATGCATGTCAGCAGGGGATGTTGGTCCTCACTGCTAACTGTCCCCTACCCCCGAGAGGAAACCTGCTGGACCTCAGTTTCCATGAGGAGACCGTAGAGCTTTCTCACTCATTTTGTTCAGATTTTCCAAGGAATGCATACAAGGGTGTCATCATCGATCCAAGCACATGCTGGGACGCTGCAGAACACAAACGGGCAGGCCGTGGGTCTCTGCAGAGGAGCCATGACCCAGAAGTACTCCAACAGCCTGGGGAATCCACAGTCCTCAAGCCACTCAGCAAGACCAACAATCAATCCACTCTTGCAGCCATTGGACCCATCTGAGGAAAACCTAATAGCCAGTGGCACATCTTAGTATGGGTGAATGCTACTGTCCTGAGTTATCCCCAGCCACGCTCAGCAACGTGCGCCTGCTCCACTTTTTCCAGTTCCCCTTAGCACATCCAGTTATCAGACAACACGAAGGTCTTCTTGTCTTTGCCGACGGCCAGCCTTACCCTGCAACTGCACCTGAGAAGTGGACAGAAATCAGGCAGGCTTCTGAATTGCACCAGACTCCTCAGAGAACATGATTCTTGTGAAAATTTACCTGCGTGTCAGCCCGGAACCTGCTTCCCAAGTACCACTATCCCTTACCGAAAACTGATTGCGTGTCCCATAGCACGACTGGAGGAAGTTAGGCATGTATGTTGGCCGGTGTGTGAGACGCTGTATGTGTGTATTCACGCGTGTGGGCGTCTGTGACTGTGACTGAGCAAGAAGATGCACTCGTGGGTTCCGGTGTGTGCCGCTGAATACGCGTCTTGGTCTCTGGGTGTCCCTGTGCCCCTCTTCAGACACGTCCAACAGTAAACGCCATAGTTTATACACACCATCCTGGTTGGACCCCCAACTGAAAGGAGAAAGACCCCTGTCAGCTTCAAGAGGCCACATGCGAACTTTGACCCCTAGGGACTGTTGAAATAGTGCACAGACTCCCGCTCTCTCACAGCCACGCCTTCTGACCAAAGCACAAAGACTGGACGAGACCTGCCTCCCGGCCGTGGCTGTCACATCTATGTGGACCTGGAGACCCTGCCACCTACCAGCACATCTCACGTGCCCTTGGGGTCACTCCCAGCACTCCCGGAAGCAAGGGAACCTCCCAGGGGCGGGCTGATAGCGACCTGCAGTTGCCTACAGGAAAGATGCAGCACGGCACTTCTCAAGGGGCTAAGGAACTGCGGACCAAGTGCGTCTTCTCACCAACTAGACCAAATCACTTTCCGTGACCCCGTGGGAATGCCCACAATGGGAAGTGTTGGGCTTCAGCAACCATGACACAGGTTGGAACACCAGAGCAGAATTTAGGCCACCACCTCGCCCACGTATCGGCAAGTTTCCAACTGGCAGGGTTCGTGGCCCTGACAACTGGGAAAACGCTCAAATGATACACAGCCTCTTCCTAAGTGCCCTCCTCCTGCATGCCGGGCGACTCGACACTATTGGAAGCCACAGACATCATGCGAACACGGGGACACTGAACACCAGGGAAGACAGACCGCAAGCCTGTCTGCTTTGATGATGCCCACCCCACCCCATGCATCCTGTCAATTCTCCACTGCCACAGAGACACTACCGAGGAACTCACAGCGATCAAATGCACTGTTCCTGAGGACCACAGACAGACTTTCAACGGAAGACCTCTGCCACACGAGGGGACCTGGAAGCTTGAAAGGGCACAGTGGCTGTCCACGACAGTACACCTGGCATCACAACAGTGCCCCCATCTCTGCCCCACCCACGGACTGCTGCAGATAAACCTCAGGCTGTTCGAACGGCCTGCATGCCAAACTGGCTGGCGGTGTCATGCCCTCCCGGGAGAAACACTTTTGCTTTGCACATTCCCAAACAAGGGAAGAAAGCAGCCAATATGGATGTTCGCATAACTCACCTACCTCCAAGGAGGCCGGCACAGACGCCTCACAATGTCGATCTTCTCTACGTCTCCCAAGACACCATTTGGGTGTCATTCCTCCGGCAATGGGATGACAACTCTACACAGGTTACCTACCTCACCTCATGCACTTGACTGACAAAGCCACCCCCTCCATAGGCAGCTGATGCCAGCCCATCACGAACACGACTCATCCTTGGGAATCCAAGGCCAGCACCTGCAACCCAATTATGACAGCCTATTCCACGACCTCACAAAGGACCTGTCCTCATCATCCCTTACCTTCCTGTCCAGGCCATCAGCGACCACGCAGGTTTAAATGCAGCACTCGATCCTCACCCCACTCCACGATGCCCCACTTGGCACCAACACTGTGCTGGGTGTTAAAGTAGAGGAGCAGACAAGGGCAGCAGTGTGGCCTAATCCATCAGCCCCTTTCCGCCGACGCCCAACCCGAGCCCAACCCCGCCCAATTCTCCAGCCTCACTAGGGACTCAAAAACCTCACTGTGCAAAACACTAGGACAGGGAGGGCCACAGGCCTGGCCTCAGGCTCCAGGCACAAACCAGGGACGCTTGCTCATTTTGGCTTCCAAAATAAACACACGAAACAGCATGCACGAAGCGTGATCCTGGCCAAAACACACCTATCCAATGGCAAGCACACTGAGCCTAGACCGGCACACACCCCGACTCTTAAGACCAGCAAGAGAGCCTGCCCCTTCGCATTCCTTCAACCGCCTTTCAGCAGGGACCCGAGATACACAGATAAGCCAGCTTATGTGCAGACACGGTCGATCCTCAGACAGGAGCCCCTCCAATACTGGAGTCCTTGGTGGTATTTGCGTACATGTCGGCAGGGGACACTGGCCCTCACTCCTAACAGTCCCCTACACCCGAGAGAGGAAACGTGCTGAACCTCAGTTTCGATAAGGAGACGGTAGAGTGTTCTCACCCATTCTGTTCAGAGTTTCCAAGGAATGCATACAAGGGTGTCATCATCGATCCAAGCACATGCTGAGATGCTGCAGAACACAACTGGGCAGTGCGTGGGGCTCTGCAGGGGAGCCATGAGCCTGGGATACCCCAAAAGCCTGGAGAATCCATAGCCCTCAGGCCACTCAACAAGACAAACAATCAAGCCACTCTTGCAGCCATTGGGCCCATCTGAGGAAAACCTAATATCTAATGGCACATCTTGGGGTGGTTGAATACCTACCGTCCTGAGTTATCCGCGACCATGCTCGGGAACATGGCCCCGCCTCACTTTTTCCAGTTCTTCTTAGCACCTCCAGTCATCAGAGCACACGAAGATATTCTTGTTGTTGCCGACGGCGAGGCTTGCCCAGCAACTGCACCTGGGAAGTGGACTGGTGTCCTCAGAGGACATGATCCATACAAACATTTACCTGGGCTTGAGCTCTGAAACTGCTTCCCAAGGACCTCTATCCCTTACCGAGAATTGACTGCATGTCTGATAGTACGACTGCAGGAAGTTAGGCACATACATTGGCCGGTGTGTGAGAGGCTGTATTTGTGTGTTCACGCGTGTGGGCGTGTGTGACTGTGACTGCGCACGCAGACGCTCTTGTGGGTTTCTCTGTGTGCCGCTGACTACGCGTCTTGGTCTCTGTGTGTCCCTGTAGCCCTGTGAAGAGGCGTCCAACGGTAAACGCCATAGTTTATACACAACACCCTGGCTAGACCCCCAACTGAAAGGAGAAAGCCCCCTGTCAGCTTCCAGAGGCCGCATGCAAACTTTAACCCCCAGGGGCTGTTGAAATACTCCACGGACTCCCACTCTCGCACAGCCACGCCTTCTGACCAGAGCACAAAGACTGGACGAGACCTGCCTCCCGGCCGTGGGTGTGACATCTACGTGCAACTCGAGAACCTGCCAGCTACCAGCACATCTGATGTGCACTTGGGGTCACTCCCAGCACTTTCGGAAGCAAGGGAACTCCCATGGGTGAGCCGACACCGACCTACAGCATTCTACTGGCAAGATGCAGCCTGAAACCACTCAAGGGGCTAAAGAACATCGAACAAAGTGCAACTTCTCGCCAACTAGGCCTAATCACTTTCCTTGGACCCGTGGGAATGCCCACCACAGGAAGCAGTGGGCTTCAGCAGCCATGACCCATGTTGGAACCCCACAGCGGAAACTAGGCCACCTTCCCGGCCATGTCTCAGGCAGCTCCCATCCTGCAAGGTTTGCGGCCCTGACCCCTAAGGAACCGCTCAAACGCTCAACAGCCTCGTCTACCGTGCCCTACTCCAGCCAGCAGGGCGACGCGTCCCTACTGGAAGACACAGACATCTTCCGAACACGGGAACACTGAACACCAGGGAAGACAGACAGCAAGCCTGTCTGCTTTGAAGATGCTGATCCCACCTGAGGCATCCTGGAAATTCTCCACTGCCACAGTGGCAGCACCGAGGAACTCACAGTGATCAAAGGCATGGTCTCCGAGGACCACAGATATACTTTCAACGGAAGACCTCTGCCATCTGAAAGGGAACAGTGGCTGGCCTTGGCAGTGCACCAGGGATGGCAACAGTGCCCCCTTCTCTGCCCCGCCAACGGACTGCTCTGGATAAAGCTCTGGCTATTCGAAAGGCCTGCATGCCACACGGGCCGGCCGCGTCATGCCCTCCGGCAGAAACATTATCGCTTTGCACATTCCCAAAAGAGGGAAAAGAGCGACCAAAGGGCTTGTTTGCATAACTCACCTCCCCCCGAGAAGGCCGGCACAGATGGCTCAGCATGTCCATCTTCTCTATGTCCCGCAAGACACCCGTGGGGAGTCACTCCTCTGGAAACGGGATTGCAACTCTTCACAGGTAACCTACCTCACTGCATCCTCATGAACTGCCAAAGCCATCCCCACCATAGGCAGCTGATGCCAGGCCATCACGAACAAGACACATCCTTGGGAAGCCGAGGCCAGCGCCTGCAACCCAATGATGACAGCCCATCCCACGACATCACACAGGACCTGTCCTCATGATACCTTACCTTTCTCTCCAGGGCAGCAGCCACTACACAGGCTTAAATGCAGCACTCAATCGTCACCCCACTCCACGATGATCCACATAGCGCCAACAGTGTGCTGGCAGCTTCAGGGGCAGCACCGAGGCCTAATCCATCAGCCCCCTTCCGCCATCACCAAATTCCATCCAACCCCCGCCCACTGCTCCAGCCCCACCTGGCACTCAAGAACCTCACCGCACCAAACACAACAACAGAGAGGGCCACAGGCCTGGCCTGAGGCTGCAGGCTCCAACCAGGGAAACTTGCTCATTTTGGCTTCCAAAATCAACCACCGAAGCGGCATGCACAAAGCATGATCCTGGTCAAAACACACTTCTCCAAGCTGAAAGCTCACTGGGCCCACACCAGCACACACTCTGACTCTGAAGACTAGCAGGAGACCCTGCCCCCTTGCATTCCCTCACGGCCTTTTAGCAGGGACCACGGATTCATAGATGACCCAGCTTATGGGCAGACACAGTCGACCCTCAGACAGGAGCCCCTCCAATGTGAGAGCCCTTAGTGGTATTTGCATGCATGTCAGCAGGGGATGTTGGTCCTCACTGCTAACTGTCCCCTACCCCCGAGAGGAAACCTGCTGGACCTCAGTTTCCATGAGGAGACCGTAGAGCTTTCTCACTCATTTTGTTCAGATTTTCCAAGGAATGCATACAAGGGTGTCATCATCGATCCAAGCACATGCTGGGACGCTGCAGAACACAAACGGGCAGGCCGTGGGTCTCTGCAGAGGAGCCATGACCCAGAAGTACTCCAACAGCCTGGGGAATCCACAGTCCTCAAGCCACTCAGCAAGACCAACAATCAATCCACTCTTGCAGCCATTGGACCCATCTGAGGAAAACCTAATAGCCAATGGCACATCTTAGTATGGGTGAATGCTACTGTCCTGAGTTATCCCCAGCCACGCTCAGCAACGTGCGCCTGCTCCACTTTTTCCAGTTCCCCTTAGCACATCCAGTTATCAGACAACACGAAGGTCTTCTTGTCTTTGCCGACGGCCAGCCTTACCCTGCAACTGCACCTGAGAAGTGGACAGAAATCAGGCAGGCTTCTGAATTGCACCAGACTCCTCAGAGAACATGATTCTTGTGAAAATTTACCTGCGTGTCAGCCCGGAACCTGCTTCCCAAGTACCACTATCCCTTACCGAAAACTGATTGCGTGTCCCATAGCACGACTGGAGGAAGTTAGGCATGTATGTTGGCCGGTGTGTGAGACGCTGTATGTGTGTATTCACGCGTGTGGGCGTCTGTGACTGTGACTGAGCAAGAAGATGCACTCGTGGGTTCCGGTGTGTGCCGCTGAATACGCGTCTTGGTCTCTGGGTGTCCCTGTGCCCCTCTTCAGACACGTCCAACAGTAAACGCCATAGTTTATACACACCATCCTGGTTGGACCCCCAACTGAAAGGAGAAAGACCCCTGTCAGCTTCAAGAGGCCACATGCGAACTTTGACCCCTAGGGACTGTTGAAATAGTGCACAGACTCCCGCTCTCTCACAGCCACGCCTTCTGACCAAAGCACAAAGACTGGACGAGACCTGCCTCCCGGCCGTGGCTGTCACATCTATGTGGACCTGGAGACCCTGCCACCTACCAGCACATCTCACGTGCCCTTGGGGTCACTCCCAGCACTCCCGGAAGCAAGGGAACCTCCCAGGGGCGGGCTGATAGCGACCTGCAGTTGCCTACAGGAAAGATGCAGCACGGCACTTCTCAAGGGGCTAAGGAACTGCGGACCAAGTGCGTCTTCTCACCAACTAGACCAAATCACTTTCCGTGACCCCGTGGGAATGCCCACAATGGGAAGTGTTGGGCTTCAGCAACCATGACACAGGTTGGAACACCAGAGCAGAATTTAGGCCACCACCTCGCCCACGTATCGGCAAGTTTCCAACTGGCAGGGTTCGTGGCCCTGACAACTGGGAAAACGCTCAAATGATACACAGCCTCTTCCTAAGTGCCCTCCTCCTGCATGCCGGGCGACTCGACACTATTGGAAGCCACAGACATCATGCGAACACGGGGACACTGAACACCAGGGAAGACAGACCGCAAGCCTGTCTGCTTTGATGATGCCCACCCCACCCCATGCATCCTGGCAATTCTCCACTGCCACAGAGACACTACCGAGGAACTCACAGCGATCAAATGCACTGTTCCTGAGGACCACAGACAGACTTTCAACGGAAGACCTCTGCCACACGAGGGGACCTGGAAGCTTGAAAGGGCACAGTGGCTGTCCACGACAGCACACCTGGCATCACAACAGTGCCCCCATCTCTGCCCCACCCACGGACTGCTGCAGATAAACCTCAGGCTGTTCGAACGGCCTGCATGCCAAACTGGCTGGCGGTGTCATGCCCTCCCGGGAGAAACACTTTTGCTTTGCACATTCCCAAACAAGGGACGAAAGCAGCCAATAGGGATGTTCGCATAACTCACCTACCTCCAAGGAGGCCGGCACAGACGCCTCACAATGTCGATCTTCTCTACGTCCCCCAAGACACCCTTTGGGTGTCATTCCTCCAGCAATGGGACGACAACTCTACACAGGTTACCTACCTCACCTCATGCACTTGAACTGCCAAAGCCACCCCCTCCATAGGCAGCTGATGCCAGCCCATCACGAACACGACTCATCCTTGGGAAGCCAAGGCCAGCACCTGCAACCCAATTATGACAGCCTATTCCACGACCTCACAAAGGACCTGTCCTCATCATCCCTTACCTTCCTGTCCAGGCCATCAGCGACCACGCAGGTTTAAATGCAGCACTCGATCCTCACCCCACTCCACGATGCCCCACTTGGCACCAACACTGTGCTGGGTGTTAAAGTAGAGGAGCAGACAAGGGCAGCAGTGTGGCCTAATCCATCAGCCCCTTTCCGCCGACGCCCAACCCGAGCCCAACCCCGCCCAATTCTCCAGCCTCACTAGGGACTCAAAAACCTCACTGTGCAAAACACTAGGACAGGGAGGGCCACAGGCCTGGCCTCAGGCTCCAGGCACAAACCAGGGACGCTTGCTCATTTTGGCTTCCAAAATAAACACACGAAACAGCATGCACGAAGCGTGATCCTGGCCAAAACACACCTATCCAACGGCAAGCACACTGGGCCTAGACCGGCACACACCCCGACTCTTAAGACCAGCAAGAGAGCCTGCCCCCTCGCATTCCTTCAACCGCCTTTCAGCAGGGACCCGGGATACACAGATAAGCCAGCTTATGTGCAGACACGGTCGATCCTCAGACAGGAGCCCCTCCAATACTGGAGTCCTTGGTGGTATTTGCGTGCATGTCGGCAGGGGACACTGGCCCTCACTCCTAACAGTCCCCTACACCCGAGAGAGGAAACGTGCTGAACCTCAGTTTCGATAAGGAGACGGTAGAGTGTTCTCACCCATTCTGTTCAGAGTTTCCAAGGAATGCATACAAGGGTGTCATCATCGATCCAAGCACATGCTGAGATGCTGCAGAACACAACTGGGCAGTGCGTGGGGCTCTGCAGGGGAGCCATGAGCCTGGGGTACCCCAAAAGCCTGGAGAATCCATAGCCCTCAGGCCACTCAACAAGACAAACAATCAAGCCACTCTTGCAGCCATTGGGCCCATCTGAGGAAAACCTAATATCTAATGGCACATCTTGGGGTGGTTGAATACCTACCGTCCTGAGTTATCCGCGACCATGCTCGGGAACATGGCCCCGCCTCACTTTTTCCAGTTCTTCTTAGCACCTCCAGTCATCAGAGCACACGAAGATATTCTTGTTGTTGCCGACGGCGAGGCTTGCCCAGCAACTGCACCTGGGAAGTGGACTGGTGTCCTCAGAGGACATGATCCATACAAACATTTACCTGGGCTTGAGCTCTGAAACTGCTTCCCAAGGACCTCTATCCCTTACCGAGAATTGACTGCATGTCTGATAGTACGACTGCAGGAAGTTAGGCACATACATTGGCCGGTGTGTGAGAGGCTGTATTTGTGTGTTCACGCGTGTGGGCGTGTGTGACTGTGACTGCGCACGCAGACGCTCTTGTGGGTTTCTCTGTGTGCCGCTGACTATGCGTCTTGGTCTCTGTGTGTCCCTGTAGCCCTGTGAAGAGGCGTCCAACGGTAAACGCCATAGTTTATACACAACACCCTGGCTAGGCCCCCAACTGAAAGGAGAAAGCCCCCTGTCAGCTTCCAGAGGCCGCATGCAAACTTTAACCCCCAGGGGCTGTTGAAATACTCCCCGGACGCCCACTCTCCCACAGCCACGCCTTCTGACCAGAGCACAAAGACTGGACGAGACCTGCCTCCCGGCCGTGGGTGTGACATCTACGTGCAACTCGAGAACCTGCCAGCTACCAGCACATCTGATGTGCACTTGGGGTCACTCCCAGCACTTTCGGAAGCAAGGGAACTCCCATGGGTGAGCCGACACCGACCTACAGCATTCTACTGGCATGATGTAGCCTGAAACCACTCAAGGGGCTAAAGAACATCGAACAAAGTGCAACTTCTCGCCAACTAGGCCTAATCACTTTCCTTGGACCCGTGGGAATGCCCACCACAGGAAGCAGTGGGCTTCAGCAGCCATGACCCATGTTGGAACCCCACAGCGGAAACTAGGCCACCTTCCCGGCCATGTCTCAGGCAGCTCCCATCCTGCAAGGTTTGCGGCCCTGACCCCTAAGCAACCGCTCAAACGCTCAACAGCCTCGTCTACCGTGCCCTACTCCAGCCAGCAGGGCGACGCGTCCCTACTGGAAGACACAGACATCTTCCGAACACGGGAACACTGAACACCAGGGAAGACAGACGGCAAGCCTGTCTGCTTTGAAGATGCTGATCCCACCTGAGGCATCCTGGAAATTCTCCACTGCCACAGTGGCAGCACCGAGGAACTCACAGGGATCAAAGGCATGGTCCCCGAGGACCACAGACAGACTTGCAACGGAAGACCTCTGCCATGTGAGGGGACTTGGAAGCCAGAAAGGGAACAGTGGCTGGCCTTGGCAGCGCACCAGGGATGGCAACAGTGCCCCCTTCTCTGCCCCGCCAACGGACTGCTCTGGATAAAGCTCTGGCTATTCGAAAGGCCTGCATGCCACACGGGCCGGCCGCGTCATGCCCTCCGGCAGAAACACTATCGCTTTGCACATTCCCAAAAGAGGGAAAAGAGCGACCAAAAGGCTTGTTTGCATAACTCACCTCCCCCCAAGAAGGCCGGCACAGATGCTTCAGCATGTCCATCTTCTCTATGTCCCGCAAGACACCCGTGGGGAATCACTCCTCTGGAAACGGGATTGCAACTCTTCACAGGTAACCTACCTCACTGCATCCTCATGAACTGCCAAAGCCATCCCCACCATAGGCAGCTGATGCCAGGCCATCACGAACAAGACACATCCTTGGGAAGCCGAGGCCAGCGCCTGCAACCCAATGATGACAGCCCATCCCACAGGACCTGTCCTCATGATACCTTACCTTTCTCTCTAGGGCAGCAGCCACTACGCAGGCATAAATGCAGCACTCGATCGTCACCCCAATCCACGATGATCCACTTAGCGCCAACAGTGTGCTGGCAGCTGCAGGGGCAGCACCGAGGCCTAATCCGTCAGCCCCCTTCCGGCATCACCAAACTCCATCCAACCCCCGCCCACTGCTCCAGCCCCACCGGGCACTCAAGAACTTCACCGCACCAAACACAACAACAGAGAGGGCCACAGGCCTGGCCTGAGGCTCCAGGCTCCAACCAGGAAACCTTGCTCATTTTGGCTTCCAAAATCAACCACCGAAGCGGCATACACAAAGCATGATCCTGGGCAAAACACACTTCTCCAAGCTGAAAGCTCACTGGGCCCACACCAGCACACAGTCCAACTCTGAAGACTAGCAGGAGAGCCTGCCCCCTTGCATTCCCTCAATGGCCTTTAGGCAGGGACCGCGGATTCATAGATGACCCAGCTTATGGGCAGATACGGTCGACCCTCAGACAGGAGCGCCACCAATGCTGGAGCCCTTAGTGGGGTTTGCATGCCTGTCAGCAGGGGACGTTGGCCCTCACTCCTAACTGTCCCGTACCTCCGAAAGAGGAAACGTGCTGGACCTCAGTTTCGATGAGGAGACGGTAGGGCGTTGTCACTCATTTTGTTCAGATTTTCCAAGGAATGCATACAAGGTTGTCATCATCGATCCAAGCACATGCTGGGATGCTGCAGAACACAAACGAGCAGGCCTTGGGGCTCTGCAGAGGAGCCATGACACAGAAGTACTCCAAGAGCCTGGGGAATTCACAGTCCTCAGGCCACTCAGCAAGACCAACAATCAATCCACTCTTTCAGCCATTGGGCTCATCTGATGAAAACCTAATATCCAATGGCACATCTTAGTATTGGTGAATGCCTACCGTCCTGAGTTACCCACAGCCACGCTCAGCAACGTGCGCCTGCTCCACTTTTTCCAGTTCTCCTTATCACATCCAGTCATCAGACAATGCGAAGGTCTTCTTTTCTTTGCCGACGGCCAGCCTTACCATGCAACTGCACCTGAGAAGGCGACAGAAATCACACAGATTTCTGAATTGCACCAGGGTCCTCAGACAAAATGATTCTTGGGAAGATTTTCATGGGCGTGAGCCCGAAACCTGCTATCCCTTACCGAAAACTGATTGCGTGTCTCACAGCATGACTGGAGGAAGTTAGGCACGTACGTTGGCTGGTGTGTGAGACACTGTATGTTTGTGTTCACGCGTGTGGGCATGTGTGACTGTGACTGTGCACGTGGACGCTCTTGTGGGTTTCTCTGTGTGCCGCTGACTACGCGTCTTGGTCTCTGTGTGTCCCTGTGGCCCTGTGAAGGGGCGTCCAACAGTAAACGCCATAGTTTATACACAGCACCCTGGTTAGACCCCCAGCTGAAAAGAGAAACACCCCTATCAGCTTCAATAGGCCGCATGCAAATTTTGACCCCAGGGGGCTCTTGAAATAGTCCACGGACTCCTGCTCTCCCACAGCCACGCCTTCTGACCAAAGCACAAAGACTGGACGAGACCTGCCTCCCAGCCATGGGTGTCACATCTACGTGCATCTTAAGACCCTGCCAGTTACCAGGACATCGGATGTGCCCTTGGGGTCACTTCCAGTACGTCCAGAAGCAAGTGAACTCCCATGTGTGGTCTGATAATGACCTGCAGCCGTCTACTGGCAAGATGCAGTCTGAAACCACTCAAGGGGCTAAGGAACTTCGGCCCAAGGGCCTCTTCTCGCCAACTAGAGCAAATCACTTTCTGAGACCCCGTGGGAATGCCCACAACAGGAAATGTTGGGCTTCAGCAACCATGACACAGGTTGGAACCCCACAGCAGAAATTAGGCCACCTTCCCGGCCACGTATCGGCAAGCTTCCAACCAGCAGGGTTCGTGGCCCTGACCACTGAGGAAATGCTCAAACGATACACAGCCTTATCCTAAGTGCCTTCCTCTTTCCCACAGGGCAACTCAACCCTACTTGAAGCCACAGACATCATGCGAACATGGGGACACTGAACACCAGGGAAGACAGACCACAAGCCTGCCTGCTTTGATGATGCTCACCCCACCCCATGCATCCTGGCAATTCTCCACTGCCACAGCGACACTACCGAGGAACTAACAGTGATCAAAGGCACTGTCCCAGACGACCACAGACAGACTTTCAACGGAAGACCTCTGCCATGGGAGGGGACTTGGAATCCTGAAATGGAACTGTGGCTGGCCACAGCAGGGCACCAGGCATGGCAACATTGCCCCCATCTCTGCCCCACTAATGGACTGCTCCGAATAAAGCTCTGGCTATTCGAACGTCCTGCATGCCACACGGGCCGGCCGTGTCATGCCCTCCGGGAGAAAAATTATCGCTTTGAACATTCCCAAAAGAGGGAACAAAGCGACCAAAGGGCTTGTTCGCATAACTCACCTACCCCCAAGGAGGCCGGCACAGATGCCTCAGCATGTCCATCTTCTCTAGGTCCCGCAAGACACCCTTTTCGAGTCATTCTTCTGGCAATGGAATCGCAACTCTACACAGGTTACCTACCTCACCACATCCTTATGAACTCCCAAAGCCATCCCCTTCATAGGCAGTTGGTGTAAGCCCATCATGAACAGGACACCTCCTTGGGAATCCGAGGCCAACACCTGTAACCCAGTGATTACAGGCCATCCCACGACACCACACAGGACCTGTCTTCATGATGCCTTGCCTTCCTCTCCAGGCCACCAGCCACCATGCAGGCTTAAATGCAGCACTCGGTCCTAACCCCATTCCCTGATGACACACTTAACACCAACACTGTGCCGGGTTCTGCAGTAGAGGAGCTGACATGGGCACCACTGAGGCCTGATCCATCAGCCCCCTTCCGCCGACGCCCAACCCCAGCCCACACCCACCCATTGCTCCAGCCCCAGCGGGCACTCAAGAACCTCTCCGCGCCAAACGTAACAACAGGGAGGGCCACAGGCCTGGCCTGAGGCTCCAGGCTCCAACCAGGGAAGCTTGCTCATTTTGGCTTCCAGAATCAACCCCACAAGTGGCATGCACAAAGCACGATACTGGCCAAAACATACCTCTCCAAGCTGCATGCTCACTGGGCCTACACCAGCACACACTCTGACACTGAAGACCAGGAGGAGAGCCTGCCCCCTCACATTCCCTCAACGGTCTTTCAGCAGGGACCTGGGATTAATAGACAACCCAGCTTATCGGCAGACACAGTCGACCCTCAGACAGGAGCCCCTCCAGTGCTGGAGCCCTTAGTGGTGTTTGCTTGCATGTCAGCAGGGGACGCTGGTCCTCTCTCCTAACTGTCCCATACTCCCGAGAGAGGAAACGTGCTGGACCTCAGTTTCGATGAGGAGACGGTAGAGCGTTCTCACTCATTTTGTTCAGATTTTCCAAGGAATGCATACAAGGGTGTCAACATCGATCCAAGCACATGCTCGGACTCTGCCGAACACAACTGGGCAGGCCATGGTGCTGTTCAGAGGAGCCATGAGCCCAGGGTACTCCAAAAGCCTTGGGAATCCATAGCCCTCAGGCCACTCAGCAATAGCAACAGTCAATACAATCTTGCAGCCATTGGGCCCGTCTAAGGAAAACCTAATATCCAATGGCACATCTTGGGGTAGTTGAATGCCTACCATCCTGAGTTATCCACGTCCACACTAGGCAACATGGGCCCACCTCACTTTTTCCAGTTCTCCTCAGCACCTCCAATCATCAGAACACGCAAACGTCCTCTTGTCTTTGCTGACGGCCAGCCTTGCCAAGCAACTGCACCTGAGAAGTGGATAGAAATCACGCAGGATTCAGAATTGGACCAGGGTCCTCAAAGAACACGATTCATGCGAACATTTGCCTGGGCTCGAGCCCTGAACCTGGTTCACAAGGACCTCTATCCCTTACCAAGAACTGAATGTATGTCTGACAGCACGACTGCAGGAAGTTAGGCACGTACGTTGCCCGGGGTGTGTGAGGTTGTATGTGTGCATTTCCACGTGTGCGTGTGTGTGACTGTGACTGCACACGAGGACGCTCTTGTTGGTTTCTGTGTGTTCCTGTGAATCCGCGTCTTGGTCTCTCTATGTCCCTGTGGCCCTCTGCAGAGAAGTTGAACAGTAAAAGCCACTGTTTATACACAGCACCCTGGCTTTGGACCCCCCCCCCCGAATGGAGAAAAACCCCTGTCAGCCTCAAGAGGCCGCATGCGAACTTTGACCCCCCGGGGCTGTTGAAATAGGCCATGGACTCCTGCTCTCCCACAGCCACGTCTTCAGACCAACGCACAAAGACTCGACGAGACCTGCCTCCCGGCCGTGGGTGTGACATCTACCTGGACCTGGAGACCCTGCCAGGTAGTAGCACATCTGATGTGCAATTGGGGCCACTCCCAGCGCTTTTGGAAGCAAGGGAACCTCCCATGGATGGGGCCGATTTCTACCTACAGCTGGCTACAGGCAAGATGCAGCCCGGCACCTCTCAAGGGGCTAACGGACTTCAGCCCAAGTGCCACTTCTCACCAACTAGGGCAAGTCACTTTCCGTGGACCAGTGGGAATGCCCACCATGGGAAGTGGTGGTCTTCAGCAACCATGACCCAGGTTCGAACCCCACGGCAGAAACTAGGCCACCTTTCCAGCCACGTCTCGGCCAGCTCCCAGCCTGCAGGTTTCATGGCCCTGAACCCGGAGGAAATGCTCAAATGCTTGACAGCATCGTCCTAAGTGCCCTCCTCCTGCCCGCAGGGCATCTCGACCGTACTGGAAGCCACAGACATCATGTGAACACGGGGACACTGTACACCACGGAAGACAGACCACAAGCATATCTGCTTTGATGACGCCGACCCCTGCCCATGCATCCTGGCACTTCTCCATGGCCACAGTGACACTACTGAGGACCTCACAGAGATCAAAGGCACTGTCCCCGAGGACCACAGACAGACTTCCAGTGGAAGACCTCTGCCACGCGAGGGGAGCTGGAAGCCTGCCAGGGCACAGTGGATACACCCTCGAAGTTCCACGCCCAAAGCGGGAACCTGGACAAAACACACCTCTCCAAGCCGCGAGCTCACTGGGCCTAGACCAGCACACACTCCAACTCCTATGACCAGCAGGAGAGCCTGTCATCTCGCAATCTCTCACCGGCCTTTCACCAAGGACCTGGCATCATAGCGTACCCAGCTACTGTGCAGACATAGTCGACCCTCAGACAGGATCCCCTCCAATGCTGGCGCCTTGAGTGGTGTTTGCATACGTGTCAGCAAGGGAACGCTGGCCCTCACTCCTAACTGTCCCCTACCCCCAAGGGAGGCAACATGCTGGACCTCAGTTTCGATGAGGAGACGGTAGAGCGTTCTCACTCATTTTGTTCAGATTTTCCAAGGAATGCATACGAGGGAGTCATCATCCATCCGAGCATGTGCTGGGACGCTGCAGAACCCAACTGTGAGGCCAGGTGGATCTGCAGAGGATCCAGTGACCCCGGAGTACTCCAACAGCCTGGGGAATCCACAGCCCCCAGGCCACTCATTAAGAGAAAGAGTTAATCCACGCTTACAGTCACTGGGCCCATCCGAGGAAACCCTAATATCCAATAGCACATCTTGGGGTGGGGGAATGCCTACGGCCCTGAGAGATCCATGGCCAGGTTCAGCACCCTGGCCCCGCCCCACTTCTTTCGTGTCTCCCTCATACCTCCAGTCATCATACCACGCGAAGGTGTTCTTGTGTTAGCGGACGGCCAGCCTTGCCTGGCAACTCCACCTGAGAAGAGGACAGAAATCACACGTGGGCTTCAGAATTGGACCCGAGTCCTCACAGAAGAAGATTCATGCCAATGTTTACCTGAGGGTAAGCGCTGCACCTGCTTCCAACTAACCCTTTCCCTTAGGGAGGACTGAATGCGTGTCTGATGGCAGGAGTGTAGGACATTAGTCACTTACGTTTGCCTGTATGTGTTTGTTCGTTTGTGTTTTTGTGTTTGTAGTGAAGTGGCATTCCTTCTACACATCACCGTGACCTGTGCTATGTGAAATGCAAAGCATTCCCATGCACACTATGATTTGTGCTTCATGCCAGGAACTGCAGCCTAAGTCAAAATCTTCACATTTTTTTCAAACCTTCTTATTTTTCATTTTTCATACTTTTTATCCTATGTTATATTCTCCCATGAAAAGGTATCACTGCCCTTCTCAACACATAATTTGTACCTCTCACCTGATATGTTCATGGACTTTTAAAAACCCTTAAGCAATGTCCCTCACAGAGTTCCTTTTTTAAAATATTATCTTTATTTTGCCAACAAACACATGAAAGGATGCTCAACATCACTAATCATTAGAGAAATGCAAATCAAAACTACAGTGAGGTATCACCTCACATCAGTCAGAATGGCCATCATCAAAAAATTTATAAACAGTAAATGCTAGTGAGGGTGTGGAGAAAAGAGAACCCTCCTGCACTGTTGGTGGGAATGTAAATTGATACAGCCACTATGGAGAACAGTATGGAGGTTCCTTAAAAAACTAAAAATAGAACTACCATACGACCCAGCAATCCCACTACTGAGCATATACCCTGAGAAAACCATAATTCAAAAAGAGTCATGGGGGCTTCCCTGGTGGTGCAGTGGTTGAGAATCTGCCTGCCAATGCAGGGGACACGGGTTAGAGCTCTGGTCTTGGAAGATCTCACATGCCGCGGAGCAACTGGGCCCATGAGCCACAATTACTGAGCCTGCGCGTCTGGAGGCTGTGCTCCGCAACAAGAGAGGCCGCGATAGTGAGAGGCCTGTGCACCACGATGAAGAGTGGCCCCCGCTTGCCACAACTAGAGAAAGCCCTCACACAGAAACAAAGACCCAACACAGCCATAAATAAATAAATAAATAAATAAATAAATAAATAAATAAATAAGGTATTTAAAAAAAAAAGAGTCATGTACCACAATGTTCATTGCAGCTCTATTTACAATAGCCAGGACATGGAAGCAACCTAAGTGTCCACTGACAGATGAATGGATAAAGAAGATGTGGCACATATATACAATGGAATATTACTCAGCCATAGAAAGAAATGAAATTGAGTTATTTGTAGTGAGGTGGATGGACCTAGAGTGTGTCATATAGAGTGAAGTAAGTCAGAAAGAGAAAAACAAATATCATATGCTAATACATATATGTTGAATCTAAAAAAAAAAAAAAGGTTCTGAAGAAGCTAGGCCAGGACAGAAATAAAGACACAGACATAGACAGTGTACTTGAGGACAGGGGGAGGGGGAATGGTAAGTTGAGACAAAGTGAAAGAGTAGCATGGACATATATACACTACCAAATGTAAAATAGATAGCTTGTGGGAAGCAGCCACATAGCACAGGGAGATCAGCTCAGTGCTTTGTGACCACCTAGAGGGGTGGGTTAGGGAGGGTGGGAAGGAGAAGCAAGAGGGAGGAGATATGGGGTTATATGTATAGCTGATTCACTTTGTTATAGAGCAGAAAGTAACACACCATTGTAAACCAATTATACTCCAATAAAGATGATAAAAAAATATATTATCTGTTTTCCTGAACATAACACCTTTGTGGAAAATACCTCCAAAATTATGTGCTCTTTTTTCGCATGTTTTAAAAAGATTATCCATAGATTTGTTTTTTATTATGAATCACCATATGTTATGCAACATATTTTATATTCCATTTCATGTTATTACAAAAGGTAAACTATCCTATTCACAGAATGCAAAAAGAACAATAGCAATAAAATATCTTTTTCACAAAAAGTTAAATGAAAAATTTACATACATTTTTCTTTACCAGTATTACTGTATTTTGTGATATAAGGATTTAATTTTACAGATAAACTGTAACCAGCAGAATCACAGGGGGTGATTTTCAAATTATATTTTTGGTAAACTCTTTCCTCACGTACCATATAATCAACTCTTTCAACTGAAGAAGAAAAGAAATAACTCAATTAAAAATTGTTGAAATTATTTGAATAGACATTTCTCAAGAGAAGATACACAAGTGATTATAATTCTTTCAAGATATGATGAACTTCATTAGTGATTGGTAAAATCAAAAATGAAATGAGAAGTGACAGCACCAAATCTGACACATGAGGAACTCCAACACCTGTCCCTTCATAAACAATAATGAAAAAGTGGTAAATGCTTGCACTATCAACTTTTTTGCAAATCTGCAAATTCACCAAGTAATAGCTGTCACTAGGTAATCTCTTAATCAAGAAACATAGTTCAATTTCTAAAATCCAGAAACTTTGGGCTGTTTAACTGACTCTAGTCCCATATCTTATTCCCCAACTCAGTGATATTATTGAGAATAACACTCCACATTCCTGGTTCTTGTAGTGGAAAGAGTCGGACTGACCTCATGTCCAAAGAATTGTAATTTCCTCTTTTAATTTATGATTTATGTTGGCTCCCTAAAACACTGGTTCAAAGACTTGCTTTTCTTTCTTCTAATTCAGAAGTCACTCAATGCTATAGCAGCTAGATTGGTGGTAATTTGCATTGTTTTTCACTGCTGCCTAATGCAATGGATTACAGTTGTAACAGAAAATAAATTAAATCAAAACCTTATGAGGAAAGTTCAGGAATGAATTTTTTGTGTTTTTGAAATAATGGCTATCAGGTGATTCCATGTGTTCCTCATAATCTATAAGGGCAGCACAGATGTAGAGTTATGTGCCTATTCAGGGAAGACTTGAGAAGGCCCAAGGTCTCCTCTGTGAGTGAACTTGAGGCTCTTGACAAGCAAAAACTGAGGCTAAGGGAAAGCTTAAAATGCCTGGCTAAGTGTTAAAGGCATATACTAACATACACAGAGAGACTTCTGCAAAGACAGGGAAATTTTTTGTCTTCAAGATTTCTAAGGAAATCTTTGTCCAATTTTTAGATGACCACAAATCTAATGAAACAGTCTTCAGTGAACACGTACCACAAACAACTTCAACAACAAAAAGCAACAACAGACAAACAGGGAAGGCAGATGGTCTGATTTCCAGAGTTGCCACATTATGATATTCATAATGTCCAATTTTCAACGTAAAAGTACTGGGCATTCAAGGAAACAATGAAGTATGTCCCACACACAGAGGAAAAAAAAAAAAAAAAAAAAAGAACGAGCAATAGAAACTCTCCCTGAAAAGCCAACACATTGGACTCAAAGACAAATATTTTAAATCAGTTACTTTAAATATGTTGAAAGAGCTAATGGAAAACATATTTAAGAACTAGATGAACGCCACAAGCACTGTCTCATGAAATAGGTGTATCAATAAAGAGACAGAAAGTTTTCAAACAAATCAAGTAGAAATTCTGGAGTTGAAAAGCACAATAGCAAGTGTTGAAAAACTCACAAAAAGGGCTCCATGACAAATTGAGCTGAAAAAATAAAACTAACTTGAAGATAAGTCAACAGAAATTATCCAGTTATAGGAAGAGAAAATTTATTTTTTAATGGACATAACCTAAAAGTCCTATGAGGCTACCATCCAGTGTACCAACCTATGCATAATGAGAGTCACAAAAGAAGAAAGAAAGGAACAGAAAGTATATTTCAAGTAATAATGGACAAAACTGCCCAAAGTTGATGAAAAGTTATAAACTACCTATACAAGCAGTCTAATGAACTCCATGTAGGATAAATTCAAACAGATTCATACTGAGACACATCATTATGAAACTGTTCAAATAGAAAGTCAAAGAGAGAACCTTGAAAGCAGCAATAGAGAAGGGACTCATCACATAGAAGTGATCTTCAATAAAATAACAAGTGATTTTTCATCATACAACATGGGGTCAGAAGGCAGTAGGATGATAGTTTCAAAGTTATGCAACGAAAAGACATTCAACTAGGAATTCTTGATCTGACAATAATGCCTTACAAAAATGAAGGAGAAATTAAGACATTCTCAGACAATAAAAACTGAGAATGTTCTTTGACAGCAGCCTTGCCCTACAACAAATGTCAAAGGAAGTCAAGCTGAAATGAATGGACCATATACAATAACTTGAATCCACATCAAGAAATAAATAATATCAGTAAAGGTAACTTCACAAGTGAATATAAAAGCCAATATTAATGTGTTTTTTGTAACTCCTCTCTTTTCTTATCATATGCTTGAATAACTGCATAAAACAAAAATTATCAGTCTGTGGTGATGAGTACGTAAGTATAGAGACATAATTTGTGACAATGCCAACACACAAGGGAAATGGAGCAATATGGAAGCAAAGATTTTATATACTATTGAAATTAAATTGGTATTAATTAGAACTAGTTTGTTATAAATTAAGAAGTTAATTGTTACCCCTAGGGCAACCACTAAGAAAATAACTTAAAATATATATAGTAAAAACAACAAGGAAACAAAGAATTTTAAATGGTGCACCCAACAATATCTACTTAACACAAAAAAAGCAATAGTGAAGACCAAAAAACATGTAAGACACAGAAAAAAATGAACAGCAAAATGGCAGTAGTCCTCCTTTATCAGTAATTACATTAAACAGAAATAGTATAAAATGTATAAGTGAAAGGCAGAGATTGGCAAAATGGATTTAAAAACATGATCCAACTGTATGTTATCTGCAAGAGACACACTTTGCATTCAAAGAGACAAACTGGTTGAAAATTAAAGCATGAAATAAATATTTCATATAAGTTGTAACCAAAAGATAGCTAGAGTGACTATACTAATATCAGACAAAATTTGTTTTCAAACAAAAATTGTTTCATGGGTCAATTAAACATTGATAAAAGAGTCAATCGATTAAGAAGATATGGCAATCATAAACATTTACACACCTAACAACAGAGTCCCAAAATATTTGAAGCAAAATTGCACAGAATTGAAGAGAGAAACAGACATCTCTACAATATGTGGATACTTCAATGTCCTACTTTTAATAACCAATAGAAAAATTAGAGAGAAGATCATTCTGGAAATAGAGCACTTGAACAACACCATAAATCAACTACACTTAACGGACTTACGCAGAACACTCCACCTAAAAGCAGAAGATTACACACTTTTCTCAAGTGCATAAGGAACATTCTTCAGAATAGACCAGAAATAACACCCAAAATAAGTTGAAATAAATTTTAAAACATTGAAATCATACGAAGTATGTTCACTGACCACAATGGAATTAAATTAGAAATCGGTAACACAAGGAATTTTAGAAGACTCACACACAAGTGGAGATTAAGAAACACATTCCTAATAAACAATGAATCAAATAAGATTCTCTCATTCTCAAGGTAAATTATTAAATTATTTGAGATCAATAAAAATTATCATACAACATTCCAAAACTTATGAGATATCAAAAGAAGTACTTGAGGGGAAAATTTTATAGCTGTTAAAACTTACATTAAAAAATGAAGAAAGATTTCAAGTGAATAATATAACCTTATACCTTAAGAAAGTAGAAGACAAGAAACCCAAACATAAAGCAAGAAAAGGAAGAAAATAAAGATTAGCATAGAAAATAATAAAGATTAAAGATTGAGATAATCAATTGAATAAAAAATCAATGAAACCAAAAACTGATTCTTTGAAAACTTCAATAAAATTCAGGAAGTTTTAGCTAAACTGACCAGAGGAAAAGAGAGAAGATTCAACTTACTAATGTCACAAATGGACACAGGCACATTATTACTGATTTCAAAGAAATGAAAAGGGTTATAAACAATATTATGAACAAGTGTATACCAACAAATTAAACAATCTAGATGTAATGGACTAATTCCAAATAAAACATAAAAACTATCAAAAATAACTCAAGAATAAATTGAAAATCCTAATTGACCTTGCTATGGTCTGAATTTTTGCATCTCCCCAAAATTCATATTTTAAAATCACAACCCCCAAAAGTTAACGGATTAGTAGGTGGGTCCCTTGGGAAGTGTTTGCACCATAATGGTGGACACCTGGTGAATAAGATTCCTTTCTTATAAAAGAGACCTCCACTAAACTCTTTTATTCCTTTCACCATGTGAAGATACAAGAAGTCTTCAACTCAGAAGAGGGCCCTAACCCGAGCATACCAGCCCCCTGATTTCAACCATGCTGGTATTCCAGCATCCAAAACCTGAAAAATAAATTTCTATTGTTTATACGCTACCTGGTCAGTGGTGTCTGTTATGACGGCCCAAATGGACCATGACAGATTAATAAAAAAGTGACTGAGTCAGAAATTAAAAAAAAAAAAAAAAAAACTACCAGCAAAGAAAAGCCTAGGACCATATGCTTCACTGGTGAATTCTACCAAACATTTAAGGAAGAATTGACATCAATACTTCTCAAACTCTTTCAAAAAATAGAGGAGGAAGAAACACTTCCTAACTCATACTATGAGGCCAACTTAACAGTGATACCAAAGCCAGACAAGGACATCGCAAGGGCCTCACAAACTAGTGAATGTAACAAAAAGAAGTAGACTCACAGATATAGAGAACAAAGTAGTGGTTACCACTGGGGAGAGGGAAGGGAGAGGATGAATTAGGTGTAGTGAATTAACAGGTACAAACTATTAAGTATAAAATAAGCTACAAGCTATATTGTACACCACGGGAAATATAAGCAATATTCTATAATAATTACAAATGGAGTACAACCGTTACAAATAAAATAAAAAAATACCTAGAAACAAATGACAATGGAGACACGACGACCCAAAACCTATGGGATGCAGCAAAAGCGGTTCTAAGAGGGAAGTTTATAGCAATACAATCCTACCTTAAGAAACAGAAACATCTCAAATAAACAACCTAACCTTGCACCAAAAGCAATTAGAGAAAGAAGAACAAAAAAACACCAAAGTTAGCAGAAGGAAAGAAATCATAAAGATCAGATCAGAAATAAATGAAAAAGAAATGAAGGAAATGATAGCAAAGATCAACAAAATTAAAAGCTGGTTCTTTGAGAAGATAAACAAAATTAATAAACCATTAGCCAGACTCATCAAGAAAAGAAGGGAGAAGACTCAAATCAATAGAATTAGAAATGAAAAAGGGGAAGTAACAACTGACACTGCAGAAATACAAACGATCATGCGAGATTACTACAAGCAACTCTATGCTAATAAAACGGACAACCTGGAAGAAATGGACAAATTCTCAGAAAAGCACAACCTTCTGAGACTGAACCTGGAAGAAATATAAAATATGAACAGACCAATCACAAGCACTGAAATTGAGACTGTGAATTAAAATCTTCCAACAAACAAAAGCCCAGGACCAGATGGCTTCACAGGCGAATTCTATCAAACATTTGGAGAAGAGCTAACACCCATCCTTCTCAAACTCTTCCAAAATATAGCTGAGAGAGAAACACTCCCAAACTCATTCTACGAGGCCACCATCACCCTGATACCAAAACCAGACAAAGATGTCACAAAGAAAGAAAACTACAGGCCAATATCACTGATGAACATAGATGCAAAAATCCTCAACAAAATACTAGCAAACAGAATCCAACAGCACATTAAAAGGATCATACGCTATGATTAAGTGTGGTTTATTCCAGGAATGCAAGGATTCTTTAATATATGCAAATCAATCAACGTGATACACCATATTAACAAATTGAAGGAGAAAAACCATATGATCATCTCAATCGATGCAGAGAAAGCTTTTGACAAAATTCAACACCCATTTATGATAAAAGCCCTGCAGAAAGTAGGCATAGAGGGAACTTTCCTCAACATAATAAAGGCCATATATGACAAACCCACAGCGAACATCGTCCTCAATGGTGAAAAACTGACACCATTTCCACTAAGATCAGGAAAAAGACAAGGTTGCCCACTCTCACCACTAGTATTCAACATAGTTTTGGAAGTGTTAGCCACAGCAATCAGAGAAGAAAAAGAAATAAAAGGAATCCAAATTGGAAAAGAAGAAGTAAAGCTGTCACTGTTCGCAGATGACATGATACTATACATAGAGAATCCTAAAGATGTTACCAGAAAACTACTAGAGCTAATCAATGAATTTGGTAAAGTAGCAGGATACAAAATTAATGCACAGAAATCTCTTGCATTCCTATATACTAATGATGAAAAATATGAAAGTGAAATTAAGAAAACACTCCCATTTACCATTACAACCAAAAGAATAAAATATCTAGGAATAAACCTACCTAAGGAGACAAAAGACCTGTATGCAGAGAATTAAAAGACACTGATGAAAGAAATTAAAGATGATACAAATAGATGGAGAGATATACCATGTTCTTGGATTGGAAGAATCAACATTGTGAAAATGACTCTACTACCCAAAGCAATCTACAGATTCAATGCAATCTCTATCAAACTACCACTGGCATTTTTCACAAAACTAAAACAAAAACTTTCACAATTTGTATGGAAACACAAAAGACCCCGAATAGCCAAAGCAATCTTGAGAACCAAAAATGTAGCTGGAGGAATCAGGCTCCCTGACTTCAGACTATACTACAAAGCTACAGTAATCAAGACAGTATGGTACTGGCACAAAAACAGAAATATGGATCAAAGGAACAGGATAGAAAGCCCAGAAGTAAACCCACGCACATATGGTCACCTTATCTTTGATAAAGGAGGCAAGAGTATACAGTGGAGAAAAGACAGCCTCTTCAATAAGTGGTGCTGGGAAAACTGGACAGGTACATGTAAAAGTATGAAATTAGAAAAGTCCCTAACACCATACATAAAAATAAATTCAAAATGGATTAAAGACCTACATGTAAGGCCAGACACTATCAAACTCTTAGAGGAAAACATAGGAAGAACACTCTATGACATAAATCACAGCAAGATCCTCTTTGACCCAGCTCCTAGAGAAATGGAAATAAAAACACAAATTAACAAATGGGACCTAATGAAACTTAAAAGCTTTTGCACAGCAAAGGAAACCATAAACAAGACCAAAAGACAACCCTCAGAGTGGGATAAAATATTTGCAAATGAAGCAGCTGACAAAGGATTAATCTCCAAAATTTACAAGCAGCTCATGCAGCTCAACAACAAAAAAACAAAAAACCCAATCCAAAAATGGGCAGAAGACATAATTAGACATTTCTCCAAAGAAGATATACAGATTGCCAACAAACACATGAAAGGATGCTCAACATCATTAATCATTAGGGAAATGCAAATCAAAACTACACTGAGATATCATCTCACACTGGTCAGAATGGCCATCATCAAAAAGTCTAGAAACATTAAATGCTGGTGAGGGTGTGGAGAAAAGGGAACACTCTTGCACTGTTGGTGGGAATGTAAATTGATACAGCCACTATGGAGAACAGTATGGAGGTTCCTTAAAAAATTAAAAATAGAACTGCCATACGACCCAGCAATCCCACTACTGAGCATATACCCTGAGAAAACCATAATTCAAAAAGAGTCATGTACCAAAATGTTCATTGCAGCTCTATTTACAATAGCCAGGACATGGAAGCAACCTAACTGTCCCTCATCGGATGAATGGATAAAGAAGATGTGGCACATATATACAATGGAATATTACTCAGCCATAAAAAGAAACGAAATGGAGTTATTTGTAGTGAGGTGGATGGAGCTAGAGTCTGTCATACAGAGTGATGTAAGTCAGAAAGAGAAAAACAAATATAGTATGCTAACACACATATATGGAATCTAAGGAGAAAAAAAAAAAAAAGGTCATGAAGAACCTAGTGGCAAGACGGGAATAAAGACACAGACCTAGTAGAGAATGGACTTGAGGCTATGGGGAGGGGGAAGGGTAAGCTGGGACAAAGTGAGAGAGTGGCATGGACATACATACACTACCAAACATAAAATAGATATCTAGTGGGAAGCAACCGCATAGCACAGGGAGATTAGCTCGGTGCTTTGTGACCACCTAGAGGGGTGGGATAGGGAGGGTGGGAGGGAGGGAGATGCAAGAGGGAAGAGATATGGGAACATATGTATATGTATAACTGATTCACTTTGTTATAAAGTAGAAACTAACACACCATTGTAAAGCAATTATACTCCGATAAAGATGTTTAAAAAACAAAAAACAAGAAAATTGTGAATCACTATATTTATACCTATAACTTATGTAATATTGTACCTCAACTATACTTCAATTAAAAAAAAAAGAAGTGATGAGACAGGACAGCATCTTGTTCCCAATCCTAGGAAAAAGTACTTCCTTTTTAAAACACCCTGGGTTGTACATTTTTAATACTTGCCATTTACAGCATTAATACTATGTATGAATTTAATTCTACACATTAAGACAGCAAACATGCACTACAAATCTACTTATATACTAACATGGATGAATAAACAATTATGTAATTTTAGGATCATATTTATTAGACCAAAATATGTTCTAGTGTTCCTGTCATTCATAATTATACTCAAATGTTTTTTAATGATATGAGTTTCTACAGTTCATGTCAGTATCTGGTAGGTCTCTTTTCCTCCCTAATATTACAATTATTAATGTTCATGGCTATTAGTTATTATTGAATTAATTTGAATTACTTTGCTAGGTTCTGGAGAAGTGAAAATATATATTACTATACATAAATAAATAAATAAGTATAAAAATAACAAAAACAATTATTACTTCAAAGAATTTGCGACCATAACTTTGTCAAGAGAAAAACAGAGTTTACCCATTTCTAAAGTATTAAACACCAGGCCCTAGGTAACATAAAACCTGTGTAATCATGCCAAGGAATATACAGACCATTTTCCTTATTGATGGATGTTTCAATTTTAACAACAAATAATGATTAATTATTTAATATATGAAATTTCACTATCTCTACACTTGATTAACCCAACCCGATATCTTTTGTGAGATTAATGTACTGTGGAAAATTGAATTTTTTTGTGTTTCAGGAAAATGAAGTACTTCCAGCTTTTGTATCATTTAAAATCTTCATGGCCTTAGAAAGATCTCAGAAAGTTTAATATATAATTTTTCACATCAAAAAATGAGAAATGCCTAATTAAAGTCAAATTCAACACTGAGAAGAGTAGCAATAATGACCCATAATGATCTTATGGATCTGACCAAAATGCTCTAACTCTGATGATCTCAATCATGGGGTCAACATTCTGAAACCATAATTTGTTACGGAAACTCCCAAGCACAGCTTAATTTCACCAAAGGATATTTCACTGCAATACGAAAATGTATTAAGAAACCAACAATTTTCCAAGATTCTCCATTTGTCAGTCCACCCAAAACTCTGATAAAATAAAATTTAAAATTTGGAAATGAAGGTAGAGGCAATAACCAAAGAAAAGAACATATCATGAAGATATAATTGAGTAAGCCATTGAACAGATGAACACAGAGACTTCAGGGTGTGGCACAGAGAACATGACATATGAATTTTAAAGGACTCAGGTATAGTTACTCACCCCTATTCTCTGAAGTGGAGGTCCTCATTTCAGCCCTTCTTCCTCAGAAAACCATAAATAAACAACAACAACAACAACAAAAGAAAGATATAGTCTCAAAAAATACTCAACACTAAAAATAACAAAGCACTAATACTGACTCCATGGTCAATATTTATTATAGGCATGCATGGTTCCCTTCTTTTAGCCCAACACTAATGAGGCTTTCAGTACCCATCACAATTGCTTGACCCCTTATTAATGCAACATTTCTTTTGTTTCCTCATTTATTACTCAAGAACATTTCCTTTAAACAAGTTCTATCTACATCTCTGTTCAAAGTGAGCAAAATGAAGCAAGTCTTGGATCACTTAGCATATATACAGTGAATATTGCCTCATAAGATAGGATGCTAATAATGCCTTGCCCTGGAGAAAGAAAAGGCATGCTTGCAGTAGTATTATGTCGTCAATGAGGGATCACCAAATAAAGCCAGGCTATGAGGGTCTTATTTGTCCTATTAGAGGGGCATTCATCTGGACCTCAGATTGACATCTGGAATGAGTCCCTCAGCATCCTCAGACAATTTTTCTCATCATCGATCCAGACAAGCACCCTCCCAACAAATAAGCATTTCCATAGCCAGGCTTATTTTCTTCAGGCTTAACTACTGCATTATGAATAAAAAACAGCACATATACAGTAGACATTTTGTTTAGTAGTTGAACAATGGAACCCTCAACTACACAGCACAGTAGGCACATAACCATGGATTTTTCGAATAAAATAAAATAAAATCTATTGAGAAAATACAAAAAAATTAAGTCAACTAAAATTTCAAGGAGTAGTGGGGTAATATTTGTAAATGAGGTAGCAAATAAGGTTTGATTATCGTAGAAATATGAGTAAAAAATCTAAGTTCTGAAATGCTAGTAATAAAAAGATAAATATTTTGGCACATTTAAATTTCACTAAAAGATTATTTTCATACATAATAAAATGGTATAAAAAGGAAATCTATCAATGGTTCTTAAATGTTAACCAACTTACTTCAAAGAGAGATTTTTATTTAATAAAGGAAAGAAACAATAATGAAGATTCCATTAACAAAGTAGGCATACCTATAGGGAAAAATCTATCATAAAAGCATGCTCTCTGAGCGCCTGAAAGAATGAGCTGACAGGACTTGAATTTCTCACATCACTGGCCAGAACACAGACCAAAACTTTCAATAGCACCCGAGTAGCTGCTCACCTTTCCTCCCTGAAGTATGATAACTTTCTAGCCTTTGACCTGCAGCAGAACATCACAAAGAATATAAATCAGATTAGAAAATACATGAAATTCATTTAAAAATCAAGTACAACAATTGGTTCTATGTAATTAGTTATTGTACAGGCATCCCCACATGTCTAGTCCTCGTCACACAAATCATAGTTCCTTGGTCCTTTATCACCTTTGTCATTTCATTTCTTCACTTATTTCCTCTCTGAATTCTTCACTCTGCAAATAGTCAGTAATCCTGTCTACAATGCTATGCAAATTAGTGGCATAACAGTTTTCTTTTTAAGTGAGAAATTCTAAAGTTGTATTCCACCAAATAAAGATTTTGTGAAAATGCTTTGTGATGGGTCAAATGAAAAGCACATGATAAAGGCGTTGTGAGACCTATATTCTGGAAGTAAGATAAGAACTCTGAAAATCTATTACAAGCAACATATAGAAATGAATGGAGCAATGGCAAGAACAGAAAAATATCGATAGATGAGACAGTTCAAAAGATAAATGGAAATTATAAAAAAAGAACCAAATGAAAAAAGACATTAGAGAGAGGTAAGACATAAGTGGAATTAAGATAGAGTAAGATTGGCTTGTCTTTTCTCCACACAAAATGCAATTAAGAATCCTAGGAGTAGTACATCTACAACCTAACAGAGGTCTCTGAAGGATAAAGGCCTGCAAGTAAACTGGGGAACTCAGAGTGCTAAGTAAAAGGAACTAGACCCTAGACGCTAAGTAATGTTTGATTCCATTTAAATGACATTTTGTAAAAGGCAAAACTATAGAAACAGTGATTGCAAGAAATTGTGGAGTAGAAGGAGGAGAAACACAAGGGGATTTTAGGGGTAATGGAAACACTCCACATCATGATTGTGGTGCTAGATATACTATTATATACCTTTGTCAAAACCCACAGAACTGTACACGACAAAGGGTGTGTTTTACTGTACATAAAATAAAAAGTATATAAGAGGTACAAATACAAAATTGAAAAAAGGCTGGGACAGGGACTTCCCTGGTGGTCCAGTGGTAAAGGATCCACCTTCCAATGCAGGGGACACGGGTTCAAGCCCTGGTCGGGGAACTAAGATCCCACATACAGTGGGGCAAATAAGCTCGTGCACCACAACTACTGAGCTCACGCGCCTTGAATAGAGAGCCCGCGTGCCGCAAACTACAGAGCCCATGCTCTCTGGAGCCCGGGCACCACAACTACAGAGCCCACACGCTCTGGAGTCCGCACGCCACACCTAGAGAAGAGAAAACCAGCACGCCACGATTAGAGAGAAGCCCGCACGCTGCAATGAAGAGCCCACGCATTGCAACAAAAGATCCCGCGTGCCTCAGCAAAGATCCCACATGCCGCAACTAAGACCTGATGCAGTCAAATTAATTAATTAATTTAAAAATATTTTTTTAAAAAAGAAGAAAGGCTGGACTGAACACTGGGCCTAGTATTCATGTACCCACTCCACACTCTCATGTATTGAGCCTATATATTTGTTAGCAGGCACACACTCAAAGGAATACCATTTAATAAGGAACCAGATACTCAGATATCAAATGTTGAATACATGCAAAACTTGTAGCACTCAAAGCTACCCAAACTGTGAGCTAACACTAAAATGAGTTAGCTAACATCTTCCCTCACTTGCTTAGAATAGAAATACAGTACTGTTCAACAACAGTGATTTTGTCTCTCATTTTCTTCAGATTTGTCACAATGTATGAATATATGATCCAGACACATTCATACAAAAGGGCACATTTTGCTGGCTGCCTGTGAGAAAGGATAGACCCTGAAGACACCCAAGAAATAACAGTCATTCATAACCCTGGAAACATACTAAACCACTTGATTTACACGTGAAAATTGAAGATGACAATGAATAAGGGAGGCTACACCAGCTATTAAACTAATGAGAGAAAGTTTTTCATTTCAGTTCTTCATGAACATTATGAGTAAAATCAATATATTTCTGTGGCAAAATTCTACTGATCCGAATGATCCTACTGTCCTTGAATAATATTTAATTCACTTATTCGAGACCCTTTCTCCATCATAATTAATGTTGTAAGATAAGGAAATGCTTTGTATGTAAACCAACATTGATTCCATAACATTTAAAACAAAAAATATAAAAGCAAAAATGCACAATAATAAAAAGTATATATACCCATTGAATCAACCAGGTATGAGGCAATGGGCTTCAACTGTGTTTATCTTGGTTTTTCAATTTACTTAATTATTTCTACAGTAAGACTTTCCACCAATATTCAACAAGATATTCACTGTGCACAGAGTTGTACACCTTCAAATGAAACAAGTATGATCTTAAAGTCCTGGTCAGACAGCTCCTCAAAATGTTAAACATAGAGTTACCATATTCTCATCCCTAAAAGAAGTAAATCTCTACACAGGTATTTATAGCAAGATTATTCAAAACAGCCAAAGAGTAGAAATAACCCAAATAGCCACTAACTGATGAATGAATAAGCAAAATGTGATATATCTATAAATGGAATATTACTCATCCATAAAAATAAATGGAGTTCTGATACACGTCATAAAGTGGCTGAACCTTGAAAATATTATGCTAAGTGAATTGTGGGTAAAAAGACTTGTTCTATTGGAAATGGTTCAAATGCAGATACAGATAAGACTCACTGGTATCATAGTATTCATACACTTACTCCACACTTTCATATTTCCTGAGCATGTATGTACACCTGAAGCCATACGCTTCAAGATATTCTTCTTTTTACATATTATTTTATACTATCATTTTGACCTAATTTCAGACTTAAAGTCTTATAGCTGTAAATCAACTATACTTAAATAAATGTTTTAAAAAGAATATTTTTAAAAGTATCCTGTTTCTCTTCAAATTTTCTCCAATAAGTTCTAGCATCCTTTGATGTTCCTGGTTGAAACAATTTTTGAATATTATGATTATTGCCAAATGTTGAGTTCTTATATCCTGTCATTCCTATAATGTTCCTTGCAGCTTTTGTAGTAAAGAACTTTACTTTCTACCCTATTCATTCATTCATTCATTCACATATTAGTTTAATAATATTATAAACATCTTAACATCATTAATCAGTTTTATCATCCTTAAAGAGATTTACCAGCTCCAAACATCCCCAAATTGTACCAGTCAAAACCAGAGGCTGAACAGCTCAGTGTCCAGCAGTCCTCTTTGACAGATGCAGCCTTACCCATATATGACTGGTTTTTCCTTCTGTACTTATCTTCCTCCTTCAGTATTCTCAACGTTACAGAGCCCCAACTGTGAGTATCTTATGTAGGTCCATTTCCCCTCAAGATACCAGAAGATAAAAAGGCAAAGTTAGAATAGCATAGCACATACCTTGCTATAAACCACCCAAATTTTTAAACATACCTTAGCCACTGTTATGGCACAGTCAGGCAAAACTTATGTCACAATTCACTCTGCTTATCATTCTGGCCAACATTTTAGTTACTAGCTGAGAATTACTAATGAACCACACTTGTAAGACACAGTGTTGTCTTTAGAAAAGTGTTAGAATGGATACAGATAACTGGAGAAAAGTGAATTGATTATAGAACACATATTCATATGAGGTAGATAGTTTATAATCCAGACCATATGGTCATAAAGTACAATTTGAAAAATATTCCAATAGGAGATTATGGCATTTGAATCCATATCGGTTGGGGATTATTTCTTCACTCCAAGATCCTCATTGGTCCTTTCCCTGATATCTACAGTATTTGTCTTGTTATTGCCTATCACCAAGTCTGATCCAAAGTTGATTTCTTCCATTTACTGATACTCCTCTTACTGGCCATTTCTCTTTGGACTTTGATCTGTGCCCCATTCTCTATCTATGAAATGGTTTCTGCCGAAGAACACTGTCCCATCACCCAAGCACTGGTGCCCCATATTTCTAGAGGTCATTCTGTGTAGATTTATACCACAGAATTTCCCACAAACCAATGTCCTATTCATCTTTTTCTCCTGTTCCGGCAATATCTCAACACATACACTTTTTAGCCTAAAGAACTAAACTTGAGAATTCTCATGGCTCTGACCTTAACAACACAGAGAAAACAAATATGACCTCAGAAATGTGTGTCTTTTCCCCAAACATGGGGAGATTTAGCAAAATATAAGTATTTTTAATTATCATCTACCAAAGGCTGTGACACTGAGTGTGTGGGTTTTTTTAAGTTGTGAATAACAGAATGAATTGCACAATCAAATTTAGTTTCAAACTCAGTCTCTATCTTCTTATCTTATAAAAAGGAATGAATATTCTAATCTGTTATTATGGTTATTATTAGCATTAAATGAGATAATCCATGAAAAAGTATTTATCTCAGCATGTGGTAGTACACATACTAAGAATTCAATAATTGCTATATATAATTGAAATATATATATTTGAAACTACACCACACACACACACACACACACACACACACACACACACACAGATAATAGTAAAATAATGACCCAAACTCACCATCAACAGTTTTTGAACATTCTTCCTGTAAAATTCGTTTATTGACCATATCCAAACAATCACATACATATATCATTTTATGTGAATGAAATACAATATTAATGCCTCAAACATAGTTGATACTCAGTAACTGATGGACAAATGAACTTTTGAAAAACCTGGATTTTCATATCAATTAATTTCAGTATACATTACCATATATAACTGAATACAATTCAGTTAGATAAATGAATCATCATTAATTTACCTAACATTATGACTTGATAAACAGATTACTTATAATTTTACAAGTATAACTAAGGCTCTCCTGAGTACCCTTGAGTTTATATACACATTTGAACACTCCTTATTATATCTTATAGGTAAATTTCTAAAAATAAAATTGTTAGTCAAAATGTGCTAATTTCCATCTAATACATATTTTTCCACTGTCTATTGAAAAGACTGTAACACACAAGGAGTCCCAAATTCTCCACACTTTGTTAACAAATGTGCCTGTTAATCTAATAGGTGAAAAAGTAACTGTTGATTTATTTTAATATGCGTGTTTCTGTCTGTGTTTAAACACACATACATATATTTATTTCATTATATATGTATAATGATTGATAATTATTTAATATATATTTAATATTTCATTATAAAGATAGATATGGTTGAGTATATTTTTATGTGTTCTTGGCCATTCACAATACTTACCTTTTATGAATTGCTCATCTATGTGTTTTCCCACTTTTGTACTGGAATGCTTGTCTTTTTCTAATTGATTTGGGTGAGCCTTTCATAGAATATTAACACTAAACTGGTCATATATGTAAATATACAGGTACATTTTCAATTGACTGCAGAATAAGCAATAGCCCAAATTTAATTTTAAGTTAGCACGTTTTAGATACTTTTTCTCTCCTCTAAACCCTCCAATGCAGATAACATGAAGAAAACTTGGAAAACACAGTTTAACTGTATTAAAGATTGTATCCATTAGCTATTTATACTGTTGAATCTTTCACATTTTTACAAACTAGGTTACATAATAGCCTTGGAAGATACAAATCCTATTCTGAGATGTTGAAACAATTACAAAAACTGTTCAAATGATGTCAAAATAGACTGATGTCAATGCCTAAGGAGACTGGATACCACCAAGGAAACTGATAGATAACATTTTGACTTGAAATGTGCTGAAGGAGAAAGGAAGGCAGGCAAGATTTTGGACACAATCCTTGCGGACTTTATAAATGGAATGTGGGAGAAATATGCTCAACTTAAAAATATAATTTATTGGTTACAACTGGAAAGGGGTTCATATCACTCCAGTCATTTACACAGTTTTACATTGTTTAGGTTATGATGGCATGTAGTATTCATTTATAGCACTCTCTTATGAGTGAGATTTAGCAGAGGAACTAAAATAATTTTCATGAAAATAAAATAGGGAAATAATTTTCAGATATTTTTACCATGTAGTGGGGTTAATCCGATTATTTTCCAGGTTCTGATTTAACCAATGCTCTAGTTCAGCATGTGGTACTCAAGCCCACAGCCTGCTGTTGTAAATAAAGTATTACTGGAACACAGCCACACTCATTCAATTACACATTGTGTTTAGCTGCTTTCACGCTACAATAGAAGAGTAGATTAGCTGCAACAGAGTTCATAAATCCTAAAAAGCTGAAATCATTTGTTATTTGGCCTTTTACAGAAAAGGTTTACCAATCCATGGTCTAAAGTAAACTGAGGTGATAACTCCATGTAATTAAAACTGAGTTTTAAAATATGGAAGCATAGGTGGACTGAAAAGGCAGAGCTCTCATATTTAGACGAAATTTTCTCACGTAAGCTGACACAGAATATAGGCAACTCTATTTTGATTTTTCAAATGTGAGCATAGTGGTAAGTCCAGAGTTCCTGCTAGATGGGTCCCTGAGTTACTGGTCCACAGTCCTCATGTTCTCTTCTTGTTTTCTCCTTATACATCATCACTTCAGAGACCACTGTCATCACTGTCCTTTCACATGGGAGGTAACCCCCTTGTTTTCCTATTGCCATACTCTTCTGCCTATTATACCTAATAAAGGCATGGATGGAGAGATAGATAAATCGATGATACACAAAAGATCGTTTATAAGATGGATGATTGAACTTGAATGATAACTTATCTATTAATAAGTTAATAGGCAGATGATAGGTAGAGATATACAGATAAATACAGAAGATAAAGTGATAGATAGACAGACAGATAGATGATAAAGTAGAATGGGGCAGAATGTGAGAATCATTAACATAAGACATTACAACACCAAAGTGCTTCTCAAAACTGAGCACTTCTGCTTCCACAGAAACTTATTTATCTTACATGTCCATTGGAATGTTATTTCTAAATTTCTCATAAGATCAAGGATGGTAGTATGTTTTGGTGACAATGTACATTGCAAAAACTACAACAGCTTCCTCTTTCCTGTATGATTGTCATAGGAGTTCACATGTGGGAATCATGTGAAAGCAAAAAAATATGCCATTCAAATCAAACACATACAATTCAAAGGTTAGTTTCATCCTCCCTAAATTCAGAGGTTGTGAGGTACCCATTTCCCACTTATCTTCAATAAAGGGATATTATTTCAAGAGATGGATCAATTCTGTGTTAAGAGAACTCATACCAAATGTTTACATCACAGCACAATTCACAAAATATTCCGTATTTCTATGCCTTGACCAAATGGTAATATTATCAATTAATTAAATGAAATATTTCTAACATCAATTCACTCCAATCTTTTTACCTTGCTTTTTCTCTTTAACAGAGTCATCCATTTACTCTCTAACTAACTTATTATTTTATTGTAAATACCATGAAAGCAAAACTAGCCATTTAAAAATATGGAATGATTATTTTCTGTATGATTTTCTGGGTAAGACAAGAATATAAATAAAACCAACTCCCTGTCAAGGGGAGCTCATTTTTCAAAACTGTCAAGAGACACAGAGAGCAACACATAAAAACAAACTGTTTAGTTAAGAACTCTTCATAACAACCGTTTGTTAAAGCATCTATCACATCCTGCTTTGCTAGCCAAAACTTTTGCTTCAACTATTTTCTATACCAACTACCCCAAAAATGGATTTTATTTCAATGAAGCAGAGAAAACCATGGAATATTACCTTTAAAGTACTAGGGGAAAAAGTTAAATCATAATTCTATATTCAGTAACTATATTCCTCAATAAAGAGGACTTAAAAAAAAGACACTATCAGATAAAAGAAAACTAAGAAAAATTATCACCAGCACTACTGGTGCTAAAGAAAGCTCTTTGGGAAGATTAATAATGATAACAGAAGGAAACATGGATCTTCCGGATAGAATGAAAAGCTTTAAAACTGGTTAATATGTGGGTAATTATGAAATGTTTTCCCTCTTAAATTCTTAAAAATAAATATACCTATTTAAAACAATTATTCCATTGGTTATATGGTTTAGAGTAGATATAGATATAATATATATGACATCTCTAGCATAACAAGTGGCAGAGACCAAGTAAATAGGTATGTATGTTTCCAAGATTCTTCTGTTTATGTGAAGTGATTTAATGGTCTTAAACACTGAAATAACTAAACATGTATATTGAAATCACTAGAAAACCACTAAAAAACTACAAAAAGGCAGAGTTAAAAAGGTTAAGGAAAATGGAATTCTGAAAAAAAAATTAAACAATCTGGTGGGAATGTAAATTGATACAGCCACTATGGAGAACAGTATGGAGGTTCCTTAAAAAACTAAAAATAGAACTACCATACGACCCAGCAATCCCACTACTGGGCATATACTCTGAGAAAACCATAATTCAAAAAGAGTCATGCACCAAAATGTTCATTGCAGCTCTATTTACAATAGCCAGGACATGGAAGCAACCTAAGTGTTCATCATTGGATGAATGGATAAAGAAGATGTGGTACATATATACAGTGGAATATTCCTCAGCCATAAAAAGAAACGAAATGGAGTTATTCGTAGTGAGGTGGATGGAGTTAGAGTCTGTCATACAGAGTGAAGTAAGTCAGAAAGAGAAAAACAAATACAGTATGCTAACACATATATATGGAATCTAAGGGAAAAAAAGGTCATGAAGAACCTAGTGGCAAGACAGGAATAAAGACACAGACCTACTAGAGAATGGACTTGAGGATATGGGGAGGGGGAAGGGTAAGATGTGACAAAGAGAGAGAGTGGCATGGACATATATACACCACCAAACGTAAAATAGATAGCTAGTGGGAAGCAACCGCATAGCACAGGGAGATCAGCTCTGTGCTTTGTGACCACCTAGAGGTGTGGGGTAGGGAGGGCGGGAGGGAGGGAGATGCAAGAGGGAAGAGATATGGGAACATATGTATATGTATAACTGATTCACTTTGTTATAAAGCAGAAACTAACACACCATTGTAAAGCAATTATACTCCAATAAAGATGTTAAAAATAAATAAATAAATAAACAATCAAAAGCAAGACAGAGAAGAAGGGAAGGAAGAACAAAAAAACAGAAGATAGACACTGATAAGGAGTACACACTTACATAGAAAAAAACAATAAAAGAGGTGGACTTAAATCCACTTTTTCAATAATTATATTAAGTGAACATTGAATAAACACTCCAACTGTTAACAGTTAAAACATAACCCAACTATATGCCATCTAATAATGACAATATTTTATACATAAAGATACAGGTTAAAAGGAAGAAAAGATGAAAAGATACACCATACTAACAGCAAGCATATGAAACCTAGAGTAGTTATATTAATTTCTGATACAGTGAACTTCAAGTTAATGTATTACCAAAGATAGAGACATTTCATAATATAAGAGGGTCAATTTATAAGGGAGACATAATAATCATGAAAATTTGTATGACTAATAACAAAGTTTCAGATTACATGAAATGAAACTGACAGAAATAAGGGGAGTAACAGACAAATCCACAATCATAGTTGGTGACTTTAAACTCTACTCTTTCAGTAATTTATAGACCAAAACACAATATCAGTCATAGAAGATATGAACAATATATATCAACCATTTAAACCTAATGGACATTTATAAAACACTATAGCAAACAGCTTTAGAACGAACGCACTTTTTTAAGTGTCTATGGCATATTCACCAAGATAAACCATATACCAGGCCAAAATCTTTAAAATTTTTAAAATCCCTCAACTAATGTAGAATATATTCACTGATCATAATGAAAATTAGAAATCCATACAATAAAATGTCTTTGAAGAATAAAAGGAAACAGTGAAGGACTTACATATTTGTATAGCTAATGAAATTCGTGTAGCTAATAAAAGTTTCTCTGATTTTTCATAATTGTATGATCTTAACTTAGTTCAGCTTTAGAGTTAAGCAATCCTTACTTGCAAGAGTAAGTCAGCACAAGATTGAAATGCAACCCTAGAATATTGTTCCCACACCTCAGGAAGAGGTTTGACAGAAAAATATATTTTTACTGTCATTAACATGGGGCACCCTACCCAAATCTAAGAAAATTTGGAAGATTAAATTCTTATTAAAGAAAGTACTTCAAGTTTCAAAAAACAATATTAGAGGAAAGGGAAAAATTCTGACTGAAAAACAAGATACAAAACTTTAGGAATTGGGAGTCAACAAGATGGTGACGAAGGAGCTCCCCTCCTCATACAGACACACCAAATGTACAGCTACACATGGAGCAATTTACTCTGAAAGGGACCCAGAAACTAGCTGAGCAACTCCTACAAGTAGGACAAATGAGAAAATAAGCACATCAAAACAGGTAGGAAAGGCTGTTCCTTCCACACTCTTGGCATCAACTCCACCCTCAGCACAGTGCCTTACAATCAGGAGAGAAGCCCCAACTTCTAGCTTCTCCCTGAAAACCAAAGGGCTTGGACTCCATATCTAGCACACCAACTGCTAAGACCCACCAGAGGGAAAAGCTCACAAAATCCCTTGCTCTAAAAACCAATGGAGCTTGTGTCCACAAGACTTATAACAGTATAGCAAAAAAAGAAACAATTCTTAATAAGCATGCAAGCACTCACCAAGGCTATCATTCCAGCAATCAGCATAGAGGGAACAGGCAAAATTGTGCACCTCACAGTTTTCCCCTGAAAGAGTATCTGCGTACTTTAAAAGCTGCCACCTAAAGGCCAGTCTTCTAACTTAGCAGGCACTAGGGGCTGGCTGTGATCCTCCCCAGAGAACGGGGAAGTGGACGCAACTCCTCCCCACTCCAGATGGCTCTAATTTCCTAGTATCTCCCTGGAATAGCCTTGTACACATGCCTACACCCAAGATTTTATAGCTTCTGCTTGAGAAATGGGTCACCAGACCATCAGTCTTATAGTTAAAGGGGGTTCCATTCACAAGTTCCACAGGACCATAGAAAACAAAGGAGCAATTCCTAGCTGGCTATCCCCTAGGCTCAGTGAGAAGGAGAAAGCAAAATTACCCATCTCCCAATCGTTCCCTGAAAGAGGTTTACCTGTATACTGTAAAAGATGGAAAGATATACTTTATTCTTGGATTGGAAGAATTAATATTGTTAAAATGACCATAATACCCAAGGCAATCTGCAGATACAATGCAATCCCTATCAAACTACCAATGGCATTTTTCACAGAACTAGAACAAATAATTTTTAAATTTGCATGGAAAAACAAACAAACCCAAATAGCTGAAACAATCTGGAGAAGAAGAACAGAGCTGGAGGAATCATGCTCCCTGACTTCAGACTATACTACAAAGTTACAATAATCAAAACAGGGCTTCCCTGGTGGTGCAGTGGTTGAGAATCTGCCTGCCAATGCAGGGGACACGGGTTCGAGCCCTGGTCTGGGAAGATCTCACATGCCATGGAGCAACTAGGCCTGTGAGCCACAACTACTGAGCCTGCGTGTCTGGAGCTTGTGCTCCGCAACAAGAGAGGACGCAACAGTGAGAGGCCCGCGCACCGTGATGAAGAGTGGCCCCAGCTCGCCGCAACTAGAGAAAGCCCTCGCACAGAAACGAAGACCCAACACAGCCAAAAATAAATATAAATTTAAAAAAATTAAAAAAAAACCAGCATGGTACTGGCACAAAAACAAACACATAGATCAATGGAACAGAACAGAGCCCAGAAAGAAACCAAAAACTTATAGTCAATTAATCTATGACAAAGGAGGCAAGAATACACAGTGGAGAAATGACAGTCTCTTCAATAAGTGGTATTGGGAAAACAGGACAGCTACATGTAAAAGAATGATATTAAAACATTCTCTAACATCATATACAAAAATAAACTCAAAATGTATTAAAGACCTAAATGTAAGACTGGCAACCACAAAATTACTAGAGGAAAACATAGGCAGAACACTCTTTGACATAAATCGGGGCAATATTTTTAGGATCTGTCTCCTAAAGCAAAAGAAATAAAAGCAAAAATAAACAAATGAAACCTAATCAAACTTAAAAGCTTTTGCATAGCAAAGTAAACCATTAACAAAACGAAAAGACAACCTACATAATGGGAGAAAATATTTGCAAATGATATGACCAATAAGGGGTTAATATCCAACGTACATGAACAGTTTATACCACTCAACATCTAAACAGCAAACAACAACAGTAAATGGTCAGAAGACCTGAATAGACATTTTTCCAAAGAGGACATGCAGATGGCCAACAGGCACATTAAAAGATGCTCAACAACACTAATCATCAGGGAACTGTAAATCAAAACCACAATGATATATCACCTCACACCTTCAGAATGGCTATCATCAAAAATTACACAAATAACGAATGTTGGCGAGGATGTGCAGAAAAGTGAACTCTTGTACACTGTTGGTGGGAATGTAACTTGGCACAACCACTGTGAAAAACAGTATGGAGATTTCTCAAAACACTAACAATAGAACTACCATCTAACCGAGCAATCCCACTCCTGGGTATATATCCAAAAAACCGAAAACCCTAATTCAAAAAGATACATGCACCCCAATGTTCATAGCAGCATTATTTACAATTGTTAAGATACAAAAGCAACCTAAATGTCCATCAACAGATGAATGGATAAAGAAGATGTGAGATACATAGATAGATAGAGAGAGAGATAGGGAGATAGATAGAGAGGTGTGTATATACATATATACATACACATACACATACAGTGGAATATTTCTCAGCCGTACAAAAGAAGGAAATTTTGCCATTTGCAACAACATCAATGGATTTGGAGGCTATTGTGCTAAGTGAAATAAGTCAGCCAGAGAAAGACAAATACTGTAATGATATCACTTATATGTAAGATCTAAAAATACAACAAACTAGTGAATATAACAAAAAAGAAGCAGACTCACAGATATAAAGAACAAACTAGTGGTTACCAGTGAGGAGAAGAAACTGGGGAGGGGCAATAGAGAGGTAAGGGATTAAGAGATACACACTATTGTGTATAAAATAAGCTACAAGGATATATTGTACAACAAAGGGGATATAGCCAGTATTTTATAATCATTATAAATAGAGTATAACCTTTAAAAATTGTGTATCACCATATTGTACACCTGTAATTTTTGTAATATTGTACATAATATTGTACCTCAACTTCACTTCAATTTAAAAAAAACACTGACACTCTGCCTTCTCCCTCTAGCCCACTCCAATAGCCCAGGAAGCATCTTCTACCCACATCTAGTGCCCCAGCTTTTACGGCAGCCACCTGAGGGACAGGCCCCAATATCACCTAGCTCTACCACCGAAGGGGACTTGCATTCACAAGTCCCACATGACTTTAGCAAACACAAAAATAGTTCTTAATGGATGCAGGAGCACCCCCACTTCATGTTTATACACCCAGGTCCACAACAGAGAGAGTAGTCAAAAATGTCCACCTCCCAGTTTATTCCTGAAAGACAGTCAATTACACACTTTCCCAGCTGCTGCCTGAGGGACAAGCTTCTATTCAGTCAGCATCTAGGTGCTAACTGTGAACTCCCTTTGGGACACAAATAGGTCTTGGCACATCCAAAACTACTGGGAGCCACTAAGAACAAAGGAGGCGTGGACAATCACAAAGGCTGGATTGACAAATGGGAGCTTGGGCTGGGCTGATCAACAAGGTTCATCTCCTACATGAGACAATTCTGTCAAGACTGGGAGAGGTTGCTCTTTTGCCTAATGCACAGAAACAACACAGAGAGTCAAGAAAAATGAAGAAACACAAGAAAATATTTGAAATAAAACAACAAAACAAACAACCAGAAACAGATCTTATTAAAATGAAGATAAGTGATTTCCCTGAAAGAGTGTTCAAAATAATGGTCATAAAGATGCTCATCAAAGACAAGAGAGAAATGTAGGAACAAAATGAGAATTTTAACCAAGACACAGGAAAAATTTTACAAGTACCAAACAGAAATCACAGAGCTAAAGAATATAGCCAAACTAAAAAATTCAGTAGAGGGGTTCAACAGTAGACTAGATCAAGTGAAAGAAAGAATCAGCAAAATTGAACACAGTGCAGTGGAAGTCATCCTCTCAGGTAAGTCAAAAGAAAGAATTAAAAAGTGCAAATAGCTTTCAGAACTTATGGGATACTAGCAAACAAACCAATATATGTGTTATAGTGGTCCCAGAAATAGAATATCGAGAGAAAGGAGCAGAAGGCTTATTCAAAGAAATAATGGCTGAAAATTTCCCTAATGTAGGGAAAAAAAGACACATCCAGATCCAGGAATCTCAGAAAATATCAAAAAAAAAAAAAAAAAAGAATCCAAAGAGACCCACACCAAGATACATTATAATTAAACTGTCAAATGCTAAAGACTAGGAGAGAATCTTAAAAGCAGCGTGAGAAAGCAAGTTATGTACAAGGGAAACCCCATAACACTATCAGCAAATATTTCAGCAGAAACCTTGGAGACCAGAAGGGTGTGCAATGATGTATTCAAAGTGCTGAAATAAAAAAAACACCAAGAATACTCTACCCAGCAAACTGGTTTCTCAGAATTAAATGAGAAATAAGGAGTTTTCCAGGAAAACAAAGCTAAAAGAGTTCATCATTACTAGACCAATCTTTTAAGAAATGTTAAAGGGTGTTCTTCAAGCTGTAATGAAAGGATGTTAATTAGAAGAAAAACATATGAAAGTAAAAAATTCACCAATAAATGTAAATATACAGTTAAATTCACAATACTCTAATGTTGTAATGGTGATGGGTAAATCACTTATAACTCTAGAATAAAGATTAAAAGACAAAAATATTAAAATAACTACAACAACAATAATTTGTTATTGTATACACAATGTAAAAAGATGCAAATTGTGACATCAAAAACATAGTATGTAGGGGTGGGGGAGCATTGGTATGCATTTGTTATTATCAGCTTAAAATAGACTGCTGTACATAAAAGATGTTTTATGTAAGCTTCATGGTAACCACATAGCAAAAGCCTATACTAAATACACAAAAGATAAAGAGAAAGGAATCAAAGCATACTACTACTCCAAAAAATCATCAAATCACAAAGAAACAGAGCAAGAGAGGAGGAAAGGAAAAAAGGAATTACAAAACAGCCAGAAAACAATTAACAAAATGGCAATAATAAGTCCATACTTATCAATAATTACTTTAATGTAAATGGACTAAATTCTCCAATCAGAAGCTAGGTGAGCAGACTTCCCTGGCTGTCCAGTGGTTAAGACGCCACACTTCCAATGCAGGAGGCATGGGTTTGATCCCTGGCTGGGGAACAAAGATCCTACAAGCCACGTGGCCTGGCCAAAAAAAAAAAAAAAAAAAAAAAGCTAGGTGATATTGGGGCCTGTCCCTCAGGTGGCTGCCATAAAAACTGGCTAGATGGATTAAAAAAAAGAGACTCAACTACATATTGCCTATGAGACTCACCTAAGCTTTAAGAACACCCATAGAATGAAAGCAAAGGGATGGAAAAAGATATTCCATGCAAATAAAAACCAAAACAAAGCAAGAATAGCTATTCTCCTATCATACTAAATAGACTTTAAGCCAAAGGCTGTAAGAAGAGAAAAACAAGGTCACTATATACAATATCAACTCATCAAGAGGATATAACAATTGTAAATACTTAGACCCCCAACATAGGAGTACCTAAGTATATAAAGCAAATACTAACAAATCTGAAGGGAAAATTACACAGCAATACAGTAATAGTAAGGAACTTCAATACCCCACTCTCAACAATGTATAGATCATCCAGACAGAAATAATCACTAAGAAAAACCATTAGACTTATACTACACATTAGAGCAGATGGACTTAATAGATATTTATAGAACATTCCATTCAACAGTACCAGAATAAACATTCTTTTCAAGAATCCATAGAACATTATCTAGGATAGATCATGTTAGGCCACAAAATAAGTCTTAATAAACTAAAACTGAAATCATATCAAGCATCTTTTCTGACCCCAGTGATATTAAACTAGAAATCTGAAGAAGAAAACTGAAAAATTCAAAAATATATGTAGATGAAACAATGTGCTCCTGAACAACCAATAAAGACATCAAAAGAGAAATCAAAAAAATATCTTGAGATAAACAAAAAAGGAAACATAACATACCAAAGCATATGGAATATAGCAAAAGCAGTTTTAAGAAGGACATTTATTGTGATAAACACATTAAGAAAAAAAAATCTCAAACAAACTAACATTACACCTCAAGGTACACAAAGAATATAACTCAACATAATAAAGGGCATAAATGACAAGTCCACAGCAAACATCATACTCAACAGAGAAATGCTAAAAGTTTTTCCTCTAAGATGAGGAATAAGACAAGGATGCCCACTGTTGACACTTTTATTCAACCTGGTATTGGAAGCCCTAGCCAATGTAGGCCAGAAAAAGAAATAAAAGAAATCCAATATGGAAAAGAAGTAAAACTGTCATGACTTGAAGATGACATGATATTACATATAGAAAACTCCAAAGACTCCACCAAGAAACTGTTAGAACTAATACACAAGTTCAGTCAAGTTGCAGAATACAAAAAGTCAATTCTCTTTCTATATACCAACAACAAACTATCAGAAAGACAAATTAAGTAAACAATTCCATTTATAATAGCATTGAAAAAAATAAAATACTTCGGAATAAATTTAACCAAGGAGGTGAAAGATCTATACTTTGAAAATGATAATACATTGATAAAATAAATAGAAAAGGACACAAATAAATGGAAAGATATTCTGCTGTGTTCATGGATTGGAAGAATTAATAGTGTTAAAATGTCCATACTACCCAAAGCAGTCTTCAGATTCAATGCAATCTGTATAGAAATTCAAATGGCATTTTTCACAGAAATAGAAAAAAAAAACAATACTGAAATTTGTATGGGACCAAAAAAGACCCAATAGCCAAAGCCACCTTAAGAAGAACAAAGCCAGAGGTATCACACGTCCTGATTTCAAACTATATTATAAAGCTATAGTAATAAAAACAGTATGGTTTTGGCATAAAAACAGACATGTAGATCAGTGGAACATCATAGAGAGACCAGAAATAAGCTCATGCACATATGGTCAACTAATTTTCAACAAAGAAGCCAAGAATACACAATGTGTAAAGGATAGCTGTGTCAGTAAATGGTGTTGGAAACACTGGACAGTCACAGGTGAAAGAATAAAACTTGGACTCCTATCTTACACCATATACAAAAATCAACTCCATATGGATTAAAGACCTGAATGTAATATCTGAAATCATAATACTCCTAGAAGAAAACATAGAAGGTGGGATAATATAGTGTGAGGGGAAAAAAACTTTAGGAATATAGATTTCTTAAACAGTATCAAACAAAGTAGTAGCAACTACCACAACAACTAAGCCTTGTGGTTCTACAGGCAAAAGAGAGCACTTCCTAATCCACTGAGTTCATTTCCCTGCACACCAGTAAATCTGAAGACAGACTCATAGTACTATCAGTGGTGCCCTTCTCTCCTTTCCTAGACAAATTCAAAAGAGTTAGCAAAGTGGGAGCCATGACAAACTGAGATTTATAAATTTACATGGAACCAACATAGGAGGGAGGCCCCAGAGAGTGATCCTTTTCTGATTTCCCAAATGCAGATAGTTTAATGGTTTTTGCTATTACTTATATTAAAATAAACCCAAGAGTTAACATCTACATGCCTCCATCTCAGAAAAAAATCACTAAATTCTGTTCTTTTCTTTCAACATTGTCAAACACAAGAGATTCCCAAATTACTCAAATAACATCACATGTCTATCTGAATAACACTATCGTTCCTTTATTGTTATAGTCTCTCATTATTTATAACCTCTCTCTCGCTCACTCCTTCATAAATATGTTTATTTAACAAACTTCAACGAAATTCTTATTTTCTGGAATTGCAGCATAAGACAATAGAAAAAAAATCCCTGTCAAGTAGGAGCTCATTATATACATTTTAGGAAAAGGAGACAAGACATAAAATAAATCAAAATTGGTACACGTATTGATAAGGATATAAATACAACATTTAAGGGTAAAGTAGGGAGCGAAAGCAAATAGGACTCAATACTTACAGCTATTTACATTAAGGCATATTGAACAATCCTGAGATACTTCAGATCTGAGTGCCATTCAACAATGCTCTCATCCCAAATTTACCATTTTATCATGATCCTTTCAGATACTCTCTCCAAACCAGCATTTTCTCCACTAAGAGAAGGGGATGTGGATGGGAATTATGAATTATGAATTCATATTATGAATGTTGATAACCATGAATCAACTAGACAATTTAATGGGGTTTTGGTTGAAGCTATCACTACTATCACTACTCCAATGTGAATCAACAGCAGTACTTTTTCTCAAGTTAAGAAACTCAGAAGAATTCTTAAACTTACTCAGAATAGCTGATTAAAAGCCAAAAGGAAAGCAAGAGGAGGAGGTACCTCTCCTATTCACCTAGTGTTTCAATGTCCTTCTAGAAATCAACACTCTCTGACTACTTGGTCAGGTTGCTGCTGATAGGACATTTTCCCCCTCTTCACAATCTCCATAAAAGTGAGTATTCCTACTCTTTTGGACTTTGTGAACCTAAGAGTAATGTGGTGAAAGGCTCACATACAACCCCCTCCTTCTTTTCCTTATTGTCTTTCTTGGTCTCCCATTTGAGACACAGATCCTTCCCCACCTATCAACAGTATACATTTCTTCAGCATTCCTCGAATTTCAACACTAAACAAGTGAACTGGGTCACAAAGGTGAATATAACTATCATACTTGGAAGAAAAACCCATAATACTTGATGGCATACAGATACACAAGGGAAGAATTTTTTAAAGTTAGGAAGTTCGAAGACATGTAAATACAGTATTATGGGGACACTTAAAGTTCTCACTGAAATCAGCCATACAGACTGTACTATGTTTTTCCTTCTTATGACTGAAAACAATTAATAATGGACTGTATTCTACAATTTAATGTCTTATTATTGATATGTACACAGTCTCTCCTCAAAATCAGCTTTTCACTTTCAAAGTAGCTTTAAAAATAGAAAAGTTTATATTACAGAAAAGATGAATATTTTTAGGGACATACGGTACATAAAAAGGACAATACTGTAAAATATGTTGATTTGATCCAGAGGAAAAAGTCTACTATCTATAAACCTTCCTCTCTGGATTGTTTTGTTTAAAAGAAAATGGCAGGAAAAAAAAAAAAAAGCCACCTCTGGCATATGCTATTACAAGCAGGAAAGAAAAGAAGGGTTGCATTATACTACTCCACAACTATTAATAGGGATTTATAACTCAACCTGTAATTTTCATCATAAAAAGTCTAATCCAGCAGATGCTCGATTCCCCAGTACTAAATCTATATTTGCACATTCCAACTCAGCTTAAGCCATAAAATCTATAATTTCCTCATTCATGGCCAGAACACTCCCAAAAACATCCTCAAAGAACTGCCACAGGCAGGGGCTCTATAAACTCTTACTTTCCTTGCCCTTTAAGTGATTGGCTAAATCATCAAACTTTCACTCATCCAAACACTGAACAAGGAGTTTAATCAATACAGTTAAAATTATACATCTGCTACATGGTAGGCTCTATAAGATAATGAATGGAAAGTTAAATATGCATAGGAAAATATCCCTGTCAAAAGGAGCTCATTATTTCTAGTTTATTTAAACAGACACACAAAAAAAGGAGCTCATTATTTCTAGTCTATTTAAACAGACACAAAAATAAAACAAAATTTAGCCACTGAAATGTTAGAGACATAATGCGTGTTGTGTATTAAATGGTAGCAATTTAGACAGTTTGGACCAAAAAAAATTCAGGCTCATTTCCAAACCACTAGTTATACAATAAATTTCTGGCAATATTCCAGACTCAATTGGGAAAGATCATTTTCCACAGTCCTCTATTCTCCTTGAATTAGTGATGTTATTGACATTTACTATCCTCTAGAACTACTATCTAAAATGTAGGTTCAGCACACCTTGGCCTTGCCCTTGCAGCTTTTTCCTTCAAAACTCTACCTACTGTACATTCCATCTGACTTTGCTCCCTTGATTCCTAGCACCATCCTTTTTCACTTCTTCATGATTAGGTTGTTACTTTTTCTTTCACTTGGCTCCTCACCCATTCCTTTTTTCAACAGTCTTTGCTTAATATCTCACAAAAGCCAAAATCTCTGGAACTATTGTGCAATCTTGCCTTAATGAGATATTTTACCATGGCCAATGGACGCAGGAACAGATAGACATAAATGGGAACTGAAAAGATAAAGTTTCATGAAAGTTATCAGGGCAATACTGATGACTTGTAATAAAGACAATCAGTTCTACCCAGGATGCATACAATGTGGAATTCTGAAGTAGATCTCAACCTGTACAACTGAGATGCATCTTCATTTTTTCATGATTCAAGCAATCAATTCACAAGCTATCAGCATGTGTCTGTACCAGACTGACACTGGTAACAGTATTACAGGGCAAACTGTTGACTCAGAAGGATCCTTTGAATTGGCCTTGCCAATATTAAAAGTACTACTTAACCATCCCTTTCCATATACCACTTTTACTAAAAATCAATGGTCTTCTCTTTCTTCATTTCCAAACTTAATTGTGCCTTTCAGTGCCATGCAAAAGCCATCTGCTATCCCTGGTATTCCATTTTGAAATTCAGTCTTCATTTCTCTCCATGGACAACACAATCTTTTGGTTTTCAGTCAATGACTCTAGCCACTGTTGACAATCTCCTTTATTGGATCCTCCTTATTAACTCAGTATCTAAATGCTAGAACATAAAAGGCACTGTCTTCAGGTGAATATATTCCTATTCCTACATATATTCCATGTCTACATCTCATCCTTCCCCATGGCCATAAGTAAGTCTTCTATTGATTTTTCCAAAGTAATACCTCAATCCCCAATTTCCCCTCTAGGCACCAGAGTCCTACTGAATGAGGCATTATGGGAAGGAAGACATTTTTAGGGTCTATAATCCTTGAAAATAAACATCAATTTTAGAATTTATTTTATGGAAAAATTAAAATAAAGATAACAGGATTTGTTTTATAATTCCATATGATGAACTAGGTGGAATATAGCAGAGAATATTTAAATTGCTCAAATAAATGTGGAGACAGTGTTTTTAACCAACTGCGTAGTTTTGCCTTGGAATTAACTTAGTGTCCTGTCTTAGTTAAACCAAATACCAGAAAAGTCACAGTCCTGGATTTTTGCACAAATGATTTATCAGAGAGTAGTAAAACTCAAGAGATATGGGGAGAAATAAGGGCTAAAATCTTCTCCTTAAACTTTTCATTGGTCTAACTCATTCTGCTCCATATGGGAGGAAGAGGCTCCATTCTGATTGGAGAGATTCCAAGTAAATGCTGGGTTTCTTTTTTAATGAGGAGTCACTGTGTTCTGTGGTCATCCATGTGTTTACTCTCCTTTGTATCTTCATTTCATGTTCATGGATGCTGCCTTGAAAGTACCTTTCTTCATGAAAAAGACCCAGCCATGCTGTCCTCTTGCCCTTTTCTCCAAGGTAAGGGCATTCCATTTATTTTTAAATTAGAGAGATTGAATTCTCTTTGGGACTACTCTACATTTCCTCCTGTATTAAAAAGTGTTTGGCAGCACAGTTTTATTATCATTCCAGAGAATAATTAAACAGTAACATGCTTTTCTGTTGTGATTTCCTATTTATTTTTTAAAGACTTCCTTCATACCATGGAAATTTTAAGGGTTTGCTAGATTGAGGCTGAATCTACAAATATGGTTTAAAAAAAAGTCTTAACATCAACACCAAAACAATAATCTATCTATATATATATATATATATATGGCCTCATGGAAGAGAGGAGGATGTGTTTTAGCCAGACTGATTTCAAATTTTCCAAGATACCCTTATTATATGTGAAAGCACCATATTTATATTAAAATGATGACAAACTTCCCTTTGTCCCTGACTGTCTTCAATTGTTTCGCCTTCTTTAGATGACAAGTTTCTTTACTGGAAATTCGTTTGCCTGTTTATTTGCACGTTCATTTAGTTCATACTTCATTTGTTTATAATCAGTAATTCTGGTTTCACTTCCATTTTCCTCTTCAAGCACGTAAGGACAATATTTACTGAGCCTCCACTACAAGCCTGTCAGAGACTAAGTACAAAGTTAGAAACAGGGAGCAGGAAATACTCATATCACTGTTTTGACCCAAAGCCTGAGGTCATCCCCATGCCTCTGTAAATATACTGCATTGGTTTATAATTTATACTCTCATATGACATTTCCATTCCTAGACTGCACCTCAGCAACAATGAGCCAGATTTGAAACTCATCATATTCAGGATGATTAAGAACACTTCATCAATTCAACCAGGTCACTTTTTCAAAACTCAGCATATCTTTATTCTGGAAATCTTATTTAAGTAGAATAAAATTTGGGATTATGATTATAGATTGCTTAAGTTTCCCTGGTTACAGAGAACACAGAACAAAATTTAGGGACATACAGATTTTAGGCAACATAACCACTGTAGCAGTCTGTATCATCTATACGCAGCACCACAGAGGGCTGGAGTTCATTCACCATCAATCTCAGACACTATAAAGGATTATGAAAACCTAATAAAGCAATAACAAAATAATAACAGTTCAAGAAAACTGTTGAACATCTTGCCAGTAATGATGGTATTGTTGCATTCCCTAGTTGGGACTTACTACCAAAAACACACCCTTCTCCCTCTACCAACTACCTCTTAAAGAGTTCTACATGCCACTCACATTCCACTCCCTAGTTTAGGCATAAACTTCATTAAACCTTTTAGATAACCCTTTCCCTTTTTTGAACTGTGGGTCACCATCTCATTCTTTCACACAGTATTTTCAGTTAGAAAATATTTTGTTGACCATTTCTCACAAGCCATGATATACAAACTCCTCCTTAAAGCAGAACACCAACTAATATACATTACATAAACCAGTAACAGAGATTTTGAAAAATCACCATTGATTCTGCTAAAAATCACCTGTGGCTGCTAAAACTATGGTGTAAAAGTCTGTTGACAAATAGGGTATTTACATACTTTCAAATGATTTCCCTACAGAATATTTATTAATTACAAAGGAATGTTAACTTTAAAATGGAGAAACCAAGTGAATACCAATTGAACCAAGCAATCACAGTTATGTCACCAATAATAGGACAAAGTGATATCACTTGCCATATGATGTGAATCACTGAGGTAGAGACACATCAATCTGAAGTATTCTTGCCAAAAATACATTAACTTAAACCTACGTATGAGGAAATAAGAGAAAATTAAGAATTTGAGGAATCTTTTAAACTATGAGATATTATTTTTCAAGAATACCAAAGTCATCAAAGACAAAAGATGAATGAGAAACTGTTCCACATTAAATGGGACTGAAGAATTGTGACACTTGAATGCAACACAGGATCCTTTTCTGGGTCCGAAAGGGGGAGAAATTACAGAAAGAACATTACTAGAACTGGTGACATCTATGGACTGTATATTAGTGTAATATATTTGTACTATTGATAAATTTCATAATTTTGAGAACTGTAACAAGGTTAATTTAAAAGGATGCTCAGGCTCTTAGAAAGTGAACGCTGAAGTATTTTGGTTTATAGACACATATCTGGAAGTTACAATTAATTCTTCAAATAAGAACAATAATTGGGCAGGGAGAGAATGAAAGAAAGAGGGAGGGAGAGACGGGGGAGGAAGGGAGGAAAAGTAAGAGAAAGAACACAGGAATGTAGAAATATCTGGGTGAAGAGTATACAGGGGTTCTCTATATGATCCTTGCAACTCTTAATCTAAAATTATTTCAAAAATAAACAGTCAAAAATAATAAACACTGGTATAAGATATACTGAGGAAGTTTGTGAACCCCCAAGAAGCACTGCATTTAGAAGAGGTCTATGGTTTCTACCTCTGACAATTCTTGTGATTAGAGGAAACACGGATTATTGCTTTTTTTAAAAATAAATAATCCATCACTATTTGGCCTTTTTATCCATGGCCACTGACTGTTTATACTTAAGTTAAAAATACCATTTTCACCTATTAGATTGGCTAAAATCTTAAAGGACTGATAACATCCATCATGTACAAGTTTTTATGAAAATTAGCACTGCTATTACTCCATATACGTGTGCTGGCCTAGAAAACATTTCAGGAGCAATTTCACAATATCTACTAAAATTAAAGTATGCAGAATTGATGATCCAACAATGCCACATCTAAAAATCTATCATAGAATTAGGAGACCAATTTTATATATATAAAATTACATACATTATAGTATTATATGCAGCAACATAAACAAATAGTTAACCTGTATTTCCAAACAGAGAAATGGATAAACCCATTGTAATATGGACTTATACAGCCAATGGAAAGTCTGCAGATAAGCTATATTTATTGGTTTGGAAAATGTCTGCAAAATATTAAAGAAAAAAATAAAGTTGCTAAACAACAAATACCATAATGATGGCATATTTGTAAAATAAATTCAACATAAACTTATATAAGCTTAGACAAATTATTGACCACTATACCACAAATAGTTAACTCTTGTCAACCCTAGAAAGTAGGAATGGAAGATGAAGGATGAATGACTACAATTTGCTTTAGGTTGTTTAATAACCCTTCATTCTTGGTGGCCCCATTTCAATGCACTAGGTGTCAGGCTTGTCTAGTGAGACAGGCTGGGCAATGCAGTTAGTAGTTCCCTGATGACAGTGCATCTGACATTCCAGAAGTAGACAAAACTTCCAGTAAACACAGCCATCTATATTAAGCCCACTTAGGTTAAACAGAAAACAAGTGAAAATCAGAGTAATGTGGATTAAAGGAAAACCTCATGAGCTTTTTACTCCAATCCCAAAGAAGAAAATGCCAGTGTAGCCAAGAAAATTATGGAAACATTTTTCTACAAGATTGCATCATTATGGCTCAAAATGTCAATGCAAGGGTCTGGCTCTCCTTTACACAACCAGAGTTCTGATGGCATCCAGATCTTAAATTCGTGTATGGGGAAGATGACAACTACAGTCAGACTCAGATCCTGTTCTAGAATGAGAACTAGTAGGTTCAATAAAAAGGAAAATTGGAGATGGCCTGTTGCAGGTATTGCAAATGTTTTATGAGGATCTTGTTTGGAACCACTCTAAAAACTGTGGGCTCATGATTCAAATGAGGAACAAAGTATCTTACAATTGATACCAGAACTGGCACATGGGAGGCACTGGGCTCGTGAGAAAGCCTGATTATTATCTGGGGCACGACCAAGGTGTCCATGGAGTTGCATTAATTACATTTATCAGACACAAATCTCACATTTGTAAAGTAAAACATGGATAAAAAAATGTAATGAGGTAAATACAACAATAAAGAAAAACACAAGATATACTCAGAGCACAGAGAAATACGAACAATATTCCAGGCAATTACTTTTCAAAAGCATGTCACTTCTATTCCTGAGGACACATATAAAAGTTGTGCCCTTTGGGATACAAAGATGCAATAAGCTTCCGAAAGGGGGAAATAATGACAGCATTTGGGTGATGCTGTGGATGGAACCACTGCAGAAGATATCTATGATCCTCTTGTCCACATGTTCACCACCTGGAAGAGTACAGAGGGAGAGACTGCAAATGAAAATAAACAACAGGTTATCACATAGCTATGCCTCGTGACAGATGGATATCATCTTTGAGTCAAGATTTTACTGGTACTCGATAGAAAACAACTCCCATGACCCTGACGCTAAATATCTCCAGGCTACGAAAACCAGGTTTATGTACGAAAATGATGAAACCATAATTTTCCTTCCTCAGCCCATTTACTGTGATCTCAGTACCCATCTTCTATTCAAAATTATTTCCATGCCATTCAACCACACGTATTCTTTGAAACACCATTTCCTAAGTAACTTTTTAGTGCTAATTTATAGACCAGTTCAGGATTAAAAATAAAATAAAAAGACAACGGCACAAGCAGAAGGTAATAATGTGGTCTGTAAATTCCATAGAATTTCATGGAAATCTTTCCAAAATCAAAACCCGTTATCACAATATCCGCATTCTCCCTGCTTGTGCAATTTCTGATGGTCATAACTGGATGAAAACTCTTTGTATTTCAACTCGTGACTTCATTAAGTGTTTTTCACTAACAAGAGACAACTCAAAAATCTGGGGTTAAACTCAAAGAATCAGATAGGGCACATAACAGATTTGATGAAAAAGAAATATAGTGTCAAGTAACTCAAACAAGAATCAATCCATCATCAATACAACTAAAAGGCTATCTTAAACATAAGAATATAGGCCTTAATGCTCTTACCTAGAGCCCAAATCTCTTTGGTCCCTTGCGTATGAAAGATGCTTATGAAAGAAAGAAAAAAAGGGAAGGAAGAAGGAAAGAAAAGAAGGAAGGGGCTTCCCTGGTGGCGCAGTGGTTGAGAATCTGCCTGCCAATGCAGGGGACACGGGTTCGAGCCCTGGTCTGGTAAGATTCCACATGCCGCGGAGCAACTGGGCCCGTGAGCCTCAATTACTGAGCCTGCGCGTCTGGAGCCTGTGCTCCGCAACAAGAGAGGCCACGATAGTGAAAAGGCCCGCGCACCGCGATGAAGCGTGGCCCCTGCTTGCCACAACTAGAGAAAGCCCTCGCACGGAAACGAAGACACAACACAGCCATAAATTAATTAATTAATTAATTAAAAATAAATAAATAAAAAATAACTGCCCTGTGAATGGACACATCTACTGGCCGTTTAAAAAAAAAAAGAAAGAAAGAAAAGAAGGGAGGGAGGGATTAAAGGAGGGAGAGGGAAAAGAAAAGCTTAAAAATATTTGAAGAATCTTCATTCACTCATCAAGTGAAAGGGTGTTAAGAACCTCCTTCCATCACACTAATATTGGAATATTCCTTAACTCCTCCTGTACACCCACCTTACCTACCCATTGACAATGTTAGTAATACCACAATTCATACATCTGGGAATAAAATTCAACCTCTTGCTGTCATTAAGACCCACATTATCTGCAGAAAATTCTACTTTCTAATCGTTTTGCTTTCTGATGTCTTTTTATACCCCTTTCACATTTTCCTACCTGCCTGATGTCCTTCCTTGTCTCCCTCTATCCACCTACCATTAATGCATTTATTCCAAAACATTTAATACTTAAATAAAAGTAAAACTTACTGAATGTACAGACAGAGATTATAGCCTCTGTCTAGATAATATCAAATTCTATGGTGAGAGGAGATAAGAGTAGTAAATCAAAATCTATATGATCTATGTACCAATACTATATCAAAATTTAAGAGCCTTTTTATCTCTTCTATTGCATCCAATTGGCAATCACATCACAATTTGACAACATTATATGTTTTATGGAATTCATTCATAAATTGGATTTCACGTTAAACTGATCAAAAAAGGAACAAAGAGTACACTGGCATTACCAATTCTTACCAGCACTTTTGAAGAATAAAATCCATAGAAATGATAAACAAGTACAAATATTTGGATCAATTATAGAAATGTCAGGTAGTGACCCATGAAAAGGTCTCACTTTTTAAATTGATAACACCTCAGTTAAAACGGTGGGAAATATGGGAAAATTGTGACACATACCATGACCAACATAATATACAGAAGGTAAAGTTGGCTCTTTGATCAACTACCTAAAAGTATCCAACTTACTAAAATATAAAAAATCATCATTAGATAAAAATACTCTTGTGAACTCACTACAGTTGGATTTTGGTTTCTTTTTTTTTTTCTTATTCACTATCACAACTGTTTGAATACAATCACTAAACTTTTCTAATTTTAAAAATAACAGGGCTTCCCTGGTAGCTCAGTGGTTAAGCAGGGGACATGAGTTCGAGCCCTGGTCCAGGAAGATCCCACATGCTGTGGAACTAAGCCTGTGCGCCACAACTAATGAAGCCTGTGCCTAGAGCCCACGCTCCGGAACAAGTGAAGCCACCACAATGAGAAGCCCGCGCACCGCAACGAAAAGTAGCCCCCACTCACCGCCTCACCGCAACCAAAGAAAAGCCCGCGTGCAGCAACAAAGACCCAACGCAGCCAAAAATATATTAAATTAAATTAAATTAAAAGTAACAATAAATTAGCCTATATTCCTCAACAGTACATCCATCTATTCATTCAACTTTAAATATGTGATTTTATTATTGTATGTCTGTTTTCCCAATGATGAAATTATTGTACCATCCTTACTTGAATCAATCCATCCACGCATTAATTCACTTAGCAGGCCACCCTGAAACCATCAATGATACCTCTATCCACTCATGCAATCAATCTATCTATATGCATTGATCCCTACATTCATCCATTATTCTAGCCAGACATACTTGTATCTGACAATCTAAACACGCATATGATCCATGCATCTAACATTCCATTCTGGAATCCACTCAAATTCTGATGTCTAGGTTATCTATCTATCTACACCTTCACTGAATATTGAGTCCCTCAATCCATATTCACAACTGGTGGTTTCCAAAATATTAATTGATTCTTGCATCCAGCGATCCACTCATATATATTCTAGTTTCCATTTGGTCTTACATTCAGCCAATTTTGCATTCTTTCATGCATTACTGTACCCTAAATTCCGTAAAGCATTCACCTCTCCCAGCCTTCTTTCTTTCCAAATATCCAACCTTGCATTATTTCACCCACTAATTCTTAAATCCACATAAGCTTGATTATGTAGAAAATCTCCTTATTACATCCTTCCTTCCATCTATCCACTCCTACAACCAAGTTTTAAACCATCAATCCAACTCTCCATTCTATGCATTCATCCACCAATCCTTGAATTCTTGTCTGCTCTGCATTTTATCCATCTATATTAGTCAAAGCCAAAGCAACTTCAAAGTCTCACTGGCTCAACAAAACAATTACTTTTCATGCATGAAAAGACCTCTACTCCATGTTACAGCTTATTGTTCCAAGATATTCTGCTTTTGTGGCACCTCTGCTTCAACACTTGATTCTATGATCAACACAGGTAAGAAATGAAGGAGAATCATATGCAACCTATTAAAGTCTTCTGCCCATGACACATTTCAGGCATGCTACATTTTTTTAAACAGTGAATTAGTTTTATTATGGTTGACTGGAAGAGATTTTCACAAGGCATTGTTGGGTGAGAAGAGCATGATGTAGCATGTGTGTAATATGAACCGATTCTTGTTACAAACAAGTACAGAAATGCTAGTATATACCCACAATTATAGTTGGAGACTTCCACAGCCCACTCTGAGCAACTGATAGGCTACTATCCTGAAAATCAGCAAGGATATACAAAGCTGAACAACATAATCAACCAACAGGATCTAGTAGACATCCATAGTGTGCTCCATGAAACCGTGGCAGATGTTCCCAAGGAACATCTGCCAAGACAGACCACAGCTCAAGCCACAAAACAAGCAAATCTAACCAAATTTAAAATAATTGAAATCAAACGGAGTGTGTTCTCTGACAATGGATTCAAATGAGAAATCAAGGAAGACACAAGGAAAGTATCTAAACACTTGGAACATAAACAACACTGGCATGCTACATTTTAATTTTTTTTTTTTATGCTACATTTTAGAGTGAGTTATGCTTTCTCTCTCAGAGTAGAGAAAGCTGTGCAGCAGCCCTGGAGGGTATTTCTCACATAGCCTATCTTAGAAATAATTAAGCAGGATAACAGGAGTGGAACAATGTGTCAGAGGCCTAGATAGGGTCAGGAAGAACAAAGGACAAGTGAGTATCTCTCAAGACTTACTTAAATATTCTCCACTCCCAAGACCAAGGGTGCTCACAGTATCTTCCCAGTGCAATTTGTAAATTTCTAAGGAACAGTGATTACTATGTATCTTACATTCAACACCTTACATTATGTAGTTTTTATTGCAGTTGCGTGTCCTTGCTCCGTAACTATACACTTGGAAGTGAGTTACTGATAACTTTTTTAAGTTCATGTATCTCTGGCACACATGGAGACCTCACATTTCTGTCTGTATACAGGATTAGTGCAAATCACCTCCTTATCCCCATGAACAGTAAGACAGAACATGTTACTGTCTTCAACCTTCAAGCCAAAAAATGTCAAAAATAACACATTCACAAATTCTTTGAAAGCTAAATATATATTTAAGACTATTTTAAAGTATATGAGCTAGATGAAGAAAAAAACATTGTGCATCTTTCCAAAATGAGATAGTGAAAATAAGTAAAGGTAACCAAATGGAAACATAATGAAACATTTTGTAAAATAGAGAAAGGAACACAAAAAGGTAAATAAAAAGCATTTAAAAGGTAAGTAAAAACCAACCATTATTTGCTATACATATATGAATAGAATAAAAATGAATTTTATAAAGGCTGAGAAAAAATATCCTAACTACAAGCTGTACAAGTGAATTCTAAAAATTGAATACGAATTTGAATAGTTAGAATTATCCTTTGTCTGTATGTACACATGGGTTTCCTAACTGCCATACTAACATTATTATATTAGCAATACAACTGTTAAATACTCAAGTTTATGCAGTTCTGTCTGTAGACTACAGTACATGAATTTATACTAATCATCTTTGGAGACTGATAGGACATCAAATTCATTATCCTATAACTGATAATTAAATGGAAAGAATCAAGGATTCATCCTGTGTTTCCATTTGAATTAAGAACTTAACAGTTTTAGAAAATTCCTATTTAAATTAAGAAATTTCTTATCACTTATTTAGAGCAAATATGTATTAATGAAATAATGAATAAAGGCCATGATTTTTTAAGTGAAAAGCTGATGCTAAAATTAAATACGGAATGATTCTTGACATCGTAGAAAGATATACAAACATTATGATGTGATAATGTCCTTATAATGAATTATGATGTGATGCAATTGGAAACAGTCCTAAAATAAATGATTAAAGAATGAATAAAACCAGTCTGATAAGGCATTTAAAATCTAAATACCATAGAAAATTGAGGAAAATATCAAATACCACCATAGGTAGCATGCCATCTACCATGTCCAGAATATAGAAATGCAAAAGTTTAAAAGGAAAATAGCCTGATTTCCTCCAAAGGGAAATGACATGAAAAAAATTAAAAACCAAGGGATGCTGCAGAACCATAGATTAACAAACCAAAGGAGACGGAATGTGTAATTCTTCAACTGCTGAGTTGAACACTACAACTATTTTAAAAACACATACAGAAGTTTAAATGAGAATTTTTATCAAGAAATATTTCATAGGTGGGACTAGGTATCCTGCTATGATATAGTATATGGAATGATTATATTTTATATTTTTCAAGAGGCAGCATGATGGTATGTCTTAAAAAGACTGGTGTCCCCAAATCTTGAGGTAACAAAATACATTCAGAAGAAATAAAAGAAAACTAGATCTTAGTTGTTATTTCTTGAATGAGAAGATGGGAAAATGGAAGATGCATTATCAGATTCTATTTGGGACATATTTTAAGACATTCCATGAGCTAAGAGCTCATGGAAGATTGAAAGCATGATCAAATATTCTACATGAAAGGAAACAAAAAGAAAATTAAGGTCAGGAAATCAATAGCAAGTCAATTTAGTAAGACTAAAATGATCTCTAATAGAATGACAGAGATACAGAATAGAATGATAGAGACACAGATCTCTAACAAGTTTACAGTTAACCATGCTAACAATCACTTATAGAACTCTACACTGGAGAATATGCATCTTTCCTAGCACCCTTAACACAGCTACAAATATGGGCTGTACTTCTGTTATGATCTATATAAATATAAATGCATATATATATAATTTATAAAGGTATTTACATAGTCTATAAATACATACAAGTATATGTATGTGGGAAAGAGAATATATGAGATAGAGACAGAGACAGATAGAGACAGAGAAAATCTCAAGGTAGAAATAACCTAAACCAATTAGCTCATCAAAATGCATTCAATACACTAAAATATAGTGGATAAAATCATTAAGAATATAACAAACATGAAAATTAAATTCCTCCCAAATGAAATAAATTACAAAAGATCAAATCTGAAGTTTTTAACACACACATAAAAAAGCAAGGGAAATGTCCTATATTAAAATAATGAGGTTGAATATTGATAATAAATTAATAAATTTGATAAAACTAAGATAAAAGTGGCCTAGATAAAAATGTATGGTCCCAGCTTGGATTCAGATTTCTTTCAACTATCATAGATATCTTTGGAATGACTAACAAATTTACATAAGGATTTATTTTAAAACATATTAAGGGATTCTAGTTAATAAAACTAGGGATATAACACTGTAGTTATTTAAAAATGTGATCTGTACATGTACAAATTCAGGACTGAAATATTACTGTATTTCTAATTTTCAAAATATGGCAAAATATCCAGTTCCTATATACATGAAAGTTTATTATGCTCTCATTTGTCTTTGAAACTTTTCATAACAAAAACTAAGATAGTTCCTCAAAAAGCTAAACATGGAATTACCATCACTCCTAGCAATTTTACTCCTAAGTATATACCCAAAGCATATAAAAATAGAGACTCAAACATTTGTACACCAATGTTCATAGTGTCACTGTTCAATGTGGGTAGCCACTAGCCATATTATTCAAAGTCAAAAACTGGAAACACCCAAGTGTTCATCAACATATAAAATGTGGTATATACATAGAATAGAATATTATTCAGCCATAAAGAGAAAACTGAACTTTTGATACATATCTTGCTTTCCAAATACTATTTCCCATAAGGAACCAGGGATCCTAGGAGAAATGGCTAGAGCAAGATAAGAACAAAATGAACCTGGACAGTTACATGGCCAGAAAGTAAGTGCTTGAGAAAGGATAGGGACACTTTAAAAAGACACAGAGGCCAAATGTGGGATAACTTAAACATTTTTTTAAAAAACTGAGTAATGTAGTAGATATCCATCTTTATGCATAGGATAAAGAAAATATCCATGAGTCTACATTGAAATGAATAACTGAAAAACTGAATGGAGAAGAATGGACAGCTCCAAATAATTGGACAACTCCAATTAATAAAATGTAGGATTGACAGAATTTTTTTAAAATCATGATTTGACAGGAAACCTCAATAAATGCTAAAATTAGCATATGCAAGTATCATAAGAAACAGTACTTGCGGTATCTTTCCCAAAAGATATTTATTAATTAGAACACTAAGTAAGCAAAGTAACATTGCTAGTCATAAGGTACTATCAACATTATGTGATCCCTAGTGATGAACTGAGAACTACAACATTTCTGTAGTATTCTTGCCAAAAGTATATAACCTCAAACTCAAAGAAAAAAATCAAACAAACCTATACTGAGAGACATTCATGGTTAAGATATTTGCAGATTCTTCGAGTGTCAAAATCATGAAAAGGAGACTTTGACAACTATATGTAATGTTGGATCTCACTTTGGATGTATAAAACAATCAGTTAATAGTAGTACATCAATAGAAGTCTCCTGTTTTAGATAATTGTATCCTGCATAGGTAAGATGTTAACATAAGAAGCTGGGAAATATTAAAAACCCAGATGAACAACAACAAAAGAAACCTATGTACTACTTTTGCTACATTTTTGTAGGTATAAGGTTATATCAAAATAGAATTAAAAATAAAATAATGCTAGTAGTTCTTGTTTTCAGTCTACTTCATGAAAAAAAATACTCAAAACAGTTTTGATAGAGCCAATAAACCAAATATAAAATTCCAACAAAAACAGAACAAAATAAAGCTCTTTGTTTAGGATTATCTTTCCAGAAAGTGCAATTAAAACTATAATGACTATAATAGGGGAGAATATAATAGAAAAATGAACAAAATTTAGTTCACATATTCACTGGATGTAAAATGTTCATTTTTAGAAAAATTCAATTTTTAGCCTAATCAATAATTATAATGGCAAATATGATCAACTGTAAAACACGAGACGTTTTATTAAACCTGTCACCAAATTTGGTGAAAAATCCTTAATTAAAGATATAAAAATTCCTAAGATGACCCATAAGTACTTACAAATTGTGAAAAAAAACCCATAATTTTGGAATTTCGATGAAACTGCATTTAAAAAGTATACAAATGGCTTTCCTATATCAATATGAAAATAAACTAAGTGTACAATCCCCATCATTACATTAAGAAAACTATGAAATGCTTGGGAATGAACTTAAAAAAAACTAAACTAGCAGTATCCCAACATAACAATTTGATAAAAAATAGAAAGACATACCTTGCTGTTTGATAGGAAGACTCAATTTTAAAGAGATCTATTCTCTCCTAATTAATCTATTAAATTTGTTGCAAATGAAATAAAAACTGCATTATTTTTTCCAACTTGCAAAGCAATTTTAAGCGTCAATTGAGAGAAAAAAATGCAAGTACAGACAGGGAATATTCTGAAAGAGAAGAGAAATGAGATAGAACTCAATGGAATAGGTAAGACAACAGTAATTTTAAAGTATCAATAGAAGGTAAGGCAAACCAATAAATAGAAATGCAGTCAATTATATGTCGGAATTTCTATATGATTATGGTAGAATTGAAAATAAGTGGTAACTACTTAGGTTAAGGTGAGTAATTTGAATATGTAATGCTTTAAAACTACAGTAATGATTAATGGAACGAGAAATAACATGACAAAATATTTGATGCAAAAAAGAAAATACAGACCAAGAAATGATACTAATGCAAACGTGTTTTTTAAGAAAAACACAAAACTCAAAAGGCATAAAGCACATGATTATATTTTAATACACAACCAAAATACAAAACACCATAGTAAATTGATAGCAATAAAATATGGTACTTCATTTGCACTGCATGACAAATGGTTAACATCCTGAATAATAAATGAGTTCTTAGAAACCAGTAACAAAGACATTGATATATCAACGGAATGGAAAAAAAAAAACAGAAGAAAATGAAATAACACAAATGACTAGTAAGGATTAAGCATATATGAAGATGACAGAGCTTAACAGTAACAGAAGAAAAGCAATTTCTTTGTAATACCATATTACCAAAGGTTAAAAATGTAACATTTGTACAGTTTTAGGAAATATACCCACATAAACACTGGGGAAACAAGATTGATGAGGTCTTGTCTGTATAGTAGGGAAAACCAGTTTGGACTCAAAACTATAAATTTTGGATACCCTAGTCCTAGCAGTTCCAATTCACTGGAATTATTTCAACAAATTAGTTGGATAAATTTACAATTTATATATAAACCATGTTTACTGTGTAGAAAATTTGTAGCTAGTATATAGACCTCCCCCCAAAATAACTTGCATATTAATTTATCAATACACCCAAAAGGATGTGCACAAAATTTCATTAATAGTAGATAACACAGACAGAGGTAGCAGAATTAGAAGAGGAAAAAAGGCATTTAAGTAAAATATTATACTTCACAAATTTCCATGTCCTTTGAAATCTTGAAAAAGATGATTTTTTATGAGTCAATTTTAAATTTCCCTGTGATAAATGAAAATTTTAAAAATGTGCACCTAATACTTATGGGAGCACTCTAATGAAGCCTTGAAATTATACCATCCTCAGCTTCTCTGTGTAATAATGCCTCCATCATTCAAGCTCCTGAGATTTAGTCCAATGGCAACAATGAAAACAGTCAACATGCCTGGTTACAGTTCTCTCCACTATCACCCTTTAGGTCACTTTGAAACTTCAGCCTTCTCAGCCTGTTTTTGCGATCTACAGGGAGTGTCCATTGCAACACATCAATGAGGAATCTCTATACATTATGAAGACTGTCTTTGGTTTTACTGAAGATGGTGGCAGAAGCAATGGCATCAGTTTTTCCTATTCAGTCATCACCTGAGAGGACACATTGGGGAAAAAAATGGGAAAAGTTTAGTAGCATACTTCATGATGCAACAGCTATTCTATTATGAAGAAATAACAGGTGGATCAAAATTCATTTTGGAATTTTCTAACAATGAGAAAGCCCGATATTGGGAGTCTTTCTTCTTACATCTTGCTAAATGGACTGATCCTTCAAACTTTCTCTTCATGTTGCCTGTTTCTTTTTTACTATGTATGGTTTCTTGTCTCTCCAGATCACTCACTCATGATATCATGCAATCTACATACATTTCTGTACAAGAAACATAACAGTGCCTAAACATTGCAATGAAAATAACCAAGGAGCTTAGTCCATTTGACAAGAAAAACAGTAACTATATTAAAGATATAGAGACTACAGTGGAACTTCGGAAAAGATTTGGCTCCTGACCCATTCATTATTCCAGAGTCCATCAAAATTGCTGAGTAGGTACCTCCCAAAAAACCATTAATCTTCTATTTAGCTATGATTTATCCTGAGGAAAAAAGAAACATTTTCTGATTAAAACTTTCACTTTCAAGGTTATCCCATGGACAGCAGGTAGGCAATGAGGCTCTCTGAGAAAGAATGTTTAAGGAATTTGTCAGCATTCACTCTTCACAGCACATCCCATGAATTATTAACCTTCCTGTGGGGTATAGTAAAAAATGAAGGGAAAAACTCCTGGTGTGTTAAAAGCAGGGGATTCAGTATGTGTTATAACATTATTGATTTCATCAACAACTGTCCCCACTCATTCTTTTTTTAACAGTTCCATAGCTTTTGTAGTTCTAAGATTGTACCTTTCGGTATCAACATATTGCACCTGGGCCTTTTCCCTTTTGCATTCCCCAAACTGACTTAATTCAAAAACCAAGTTAACTTTTAACTTCTTATCTTTTGCCTAATTTACTCCCCAAATCACAAAACAATTCAGTAAGACTTTATTTTATGCCAGGTAATGAATAAGACGTTTGTCGGAAAGGGATTCTGAGTGTGAGAGAAGTAGAATTCTGAAAATCAAGGACCACCCCCCAAAAAGAAAACAAAACAAAACAAACACTACTGAAGCACCACATTTGTAACTCTTACCTACTGTGCCTTCTTTCATCTGGTTTTACAAGCTGTCTGGGTCTGCAGTCACCTTGGCACTATCCCACCATGCTATGGAATTTTGGTTGGCCATACGGCACCATTAGCCAACAGAATATGGCATAAAAGATGCTACATGACTTCTGAAACTAGTTCAGAAAGGCCATGCCACTTTCACAAGGCTCTCTTCTAACACTTATTTTTATGATTCATGTGGGAACCTGGCTGTGTGAAGGTACTCCAGTTGAAAGCCTCAGCTAAGCCCAACCTTCCAAGTCATCTAAAACCAGTGCCAGACGTGAGTGAAAAAGTATCCAGAAGACTCCAGTGGTCTGAATCACTCTCAATCATTAGATTGGGCCTTCCCAATTGATCCCACAGACATTCTGGCAGAAATTTTCACCCACAGAATCCATGGAAATAACACAATAATATATTATCCATAACTAAGTTTTAGGATAATTTGTTACTTATATGTTCCCCTGAACAATATCCACTAGCTGCCACCAAAAATCCATCAAGCTTAAGAAAAGCAGAATAATCAATTCCTGTCTAACCAAAGTGCCCCTCCCTGAATCAAATGAGCACTCAAAGTGTCCTTACACAATCATTATCGCCAAGGGGTTCTCCTGGGCCCAGGGATGGATGGGAGTGATGAACACTTGAAAAGAGGAATACTGCCAACAGGTCTCATGGTACCAATTATTGATATTAAAAACAAAGATGGCAAAAGTGTCTTTTCTTGGAACTATCATCTCCCTATAGGGAAAAGCAAGAAACATTATAAGGTAAAATACATAGCATTTTGACCAAACACTGAAGTAGCAGGTAAATGGAGGCTCATGTTGAACTTTGTTACAATTTCAGTTAAGGCTTAGTAACAGTGCCTCATTAATCAATCCTATAGCTGATTCAACTCTCCAACTTCAACATGACTTTATTACTACTACTATTCTATATCAGTATCTTTTTTAGGTTGCCACGAACTTCTCTCTTTATCATACCACAAAACTACACACGCAAACATAGCTGGTCTATTCTCTAATTTATAATTATTAAAATATTGATCATTTCCTTTATAATATTAGTTGTCATGTTTAGTCATAAGTAAATTAATTGAAGGAAGGAGTAAGTAACCACCTACATTATTCACGGACTCCATCTTTAATAAAATTATATTTTTAAATAACTGGTTTACTTATTCTCGGGAATGTTTGTAACTCAAAGATACTCAAGAACAAAGTCTACCCCCAGTGTTATTTTCCTGAGCCTAGCCAAAATCTCATCCTAATACAGCATTTCTTGATCCAGAACCTTCTTACCTGTGGTTTACAGTTGAGATTTACAAATTAAGGAACTTCACAGGAAGAATGTTCCTGATGATGTCAGGCATCCTCAGGTTATCTGCATGTTATGTCTTTCTTTCATCATGTTCACCTGAGAAGCAAGTACACAATATTTGACTTTAGAACTGATAGGAATAGTGAATGGAAATAATTAAACTAGCAAATATGACTGCCCAAAGAGACTTTTTTTTTTTTTACTTTTTCACCTTTTCAGAGTACCTTTAGCACAAACATTGAGACTACTGAAACATTTTTCATGCCAATTCTGAATAATCTAAAAAGCCATAAAGACCTATTTGAAATCCTTCTGACAGACTCAACTACCGTAAAAGAAAACAATCCATTCTCCAATTATGCCCATTACTAAGAGTAATTCGAGTTTATCCCAAGAGATTCCTCCCCCGTACAATATGCCACAAATATGGCACTGCCTTATAAAATTACCCTTTGTGTTGGTCAATCCAAATGTAATTGTTTAGCACCTACCTCAAATGCCATCTTCTCCCTTCTTTCCGTGGATAGTCCAATACTCTGTTTCACTGTGTAAAACTCTCTGCCGCACTAGCACTAGTATCTAAGTCACACGCTCTTCATGATCACTCAAAAACTATTCGTAACAGTCACTGGGAATACAAAGTTGGATACAACAGCCCAACACTCCCGAGATGTCAATAGGTAACGATGAAGACATGCACAAATTGGTTGTATCTTTAAAATTTCCTCTGTTGTTTAAATGTTGCTTCTGAAATACCTTTAAAGTTTTAAAGGCAGAAAGTGGCAGCAGTCCCTTCTTTTCTGATCTATTTATACAGTAATGTTAAAATTTTGCCATGTTTTTCCAGACAACTTTCTATTCAATAATTCACATTTGCATTTTAGATTGCCATGTAGCAATACACAAATATATAAACAATGTTTTAGTATTTAACTTATGCATGTACAAAAATTTCAAAAAGAATGCTAAAATAATCACCATTGTAGTTAACACTAATGAGTAAGCATTACTTAACTCCATTATCATGTCTGAATAATCCCATTCCCAAGGAACAGTAACCATTAATGTTTCAAATAGAAAAACCAGAGGCATATGGACACACCTCAGCACACACACTTAGTTGATATTTGTACAAAAATGACAATTTAAAAATCAACTTAAAACACCCTTCAATATCAGAATACTTTTCCAGTGTTTGAATGATATTCATATGAATTAGCTATCATTACAATCATTCTTTTAATGATGTGTATTTCATACATTCAAATTATTTGTTATACTTGGTCTATAACATACTTTCTTCTTTATGGATTTGAGAGTAGGAATACATAAAATCCCATCAGCACATTATATCATTTCAAAAATTTTACACACTCAAATTTCGATTGTCATTGCCAAACTGTTGTTCAAAAAGATGTACTGATTACACTTTGATAATACTGGATAGGATTCTAAGAAATTTTCGTTATTTACATTATAGGCAACTGAGAATAGTTTTAACATTGGTTACTGATTATAACATACAAATTAACTACTCTCCAAAAATTTTTCAAAAGCTCTCAGAAAAATATTCATAATCCTGGAAATTCTGTTCTCATACAGATGTATATATGAAAACATTAAAAAAACATATCCACAGCTGCTTAAACATTTTATATAAAAATTAACATTCATTTAGATATAACATGAAGTGGGCTTCTACACGTTTAAGCTTACAATTGAAATACTATTTCCATAAAAAAAAAAAAAAACAAGTAAAGCAATAAGCTAATAAATGAGAAAGAACACTATCATATCTATACCCCTAAAACTAATTTTACATATGTACATGTATATACATTTATAATATGCATGCATATGCATATACATATATAAATCTGCAAATAGTAGGTTTATATAGCATAGCAAAATAACCATTACTTCAGCAATGTTATATAACTATGAATATACCTGCGGTTTAAAATGACAATTCCCTTCTCATGTCTTCCTTTTTCTTCCTAAAGATGAAAATAAATCCCATGGGCATTTTTCTTTGTTAAAAGTATACAATCTAATCTTTTCTTATAACATGAGAACCTAAAAATCTGAAGATATGGAGACAATCTGTGTACCCCTATCCCCAAAAACTCACTACATAAACACCAAAATGTTACAAAGCCCTAAAAGGCCAATTACTAGTTACCTATTACACTGCTAAAACATTTATAGAAGCCACCTCATGATACTTTACAATGAGATATTTACAAATTTGTACTTCGTGAAATTCCATGCATCTAGAAAAACTAATTTTTAAATGATAAATTTACTGTTATTTACAAGGTTGTCTTGAATGTTGTCATGCAGTCCAATTAAACACAAAACTGTATAATTCAAAGAGAATAAAATCTCCTCTGATTAAAATATGTAATGCCCTATCAGCAACACAACTACAAATTATGACTTGGCTTTTTTAATGTATAAAAATCCAAGCACTAAACAATGATTAAAATGTAAAATTTTCTTTTAGATGAGAACGCAAAAGTGAAAAAGTACCCTTTTAACTTTTGCTTTCCCATAACTCAACAGATCCTGAAATATGTATACAGCTCAAGAAATCCACAGTTCCATCAATTTCACTGCTGAGACATAAGAAGAAAACAATGAAACTTTACAGTGAATTATTTACAAAATTATACTTTGTGAGACTCTATACATCTAGAAAGTCTAGATGATAAAAATTAAAAACTCGTATCTGCCTATTTACAAAGTTGTCTTGAATATTGTCATGCAACCAAGGGAACACATACAGAACTGTGTATAGTTCCAGGAGGTAGTATAAAATCTCTCTGACAAAGTCATTTATTAATTTGAATATAAAGGGAAAAAAAAGAAGTACAAGGGGAGGGATGAGTAGTTGGAGCAAAGAGGATTTCTAGGGCCATTAAAATACGATGACAATGAATACATGTCATTATATGCTTGCCTAAACCCACAGAATGTACAACACCAAGAGTTAACCGTAATATAAACTACTGACATTGGGTGATTTATGATGTGATATGTCAATATGGGCTCATGAATTATAACAAATGTACCACTCTGATGGGGGAATGTGATAATAGGGGTGGATTATACATGTGCTGGGTTGATAATGGGGGAGGGATTATGCATGTGTTGGGGCAGGGGGTATATGGGAAATCTCTGTGCCTTCCCCTCAATTTTTCTATGAACTTAAAACTGCCCTTAATAAAAAGTCTTAATAAAAAATAATAATATAAATGAACTATATCAGGAATCTCGGTACATCCAGAAACACCAAATGAATTTACATGGTGTAAGTTTTAAATATATATACTTGATACAATAGCAAATTCTTCTTCTATATGAGAACAGGGTAAATGCATAAACTTGTCAACATTTCCTCTTAACAACCAAACTAATATATGATAAATTTTGCGTAGCTCCAAGAGCCTGTTTGTCAACGTCATTGCCATGTTGATTTTAAAAGACAACAGTATCAATACTAACACGTTTACAATGAAAGTTTTTACAAAATTATACTTTTTGAGACTCAGTACATCTAGAAATACCAGATGTTTAAAACTAAATTATTTCTCTTGTCCCTTATTTACAAATTTGTCTTGGTTATTGCCATGTAACAAATGAACACAGAAACATTTCTATAAAATGTTCTTTAGAAAAATGAATTTCATCATGAACCTCAGCACATCTGGGAAAATAAGTTATACCTACATGTCCCACAAATAGAGGTAAAATTATATGTATATCAGAAATGTCTATATCTAGAAAGAACATGTGTTTGTAATGTAATTACATATACAGAAGTCTAAATGTCACTCAGCTAAGTGAGACTTAGTGTACCATTTCATTTCTACAAGAATAAAAAAGCTTATGTGCTATTAATTTTAGATAAATATACGTTCAAAACTATGACAGAAATTTCTGCACATCTATTGAATTATATGGTATAAAAAACAAACATCTGATCTCATGCACACAACTACCTAATAATTCCCCCCTCCCATACAGACCAAGTATAAACACATAGGGGTCATGTAACACTTCTATTGGTAATAGATATTTTTCACCATTAGTTCAACATTAATATATTAATTGTGTGTGTGTGTGTGTGTATGGAGAGGGAGTTCCTAAATACCTAGGAAGTTGTTATAGAAGAGCTTGTCTGTTCAACACACAGCAAATGCTTCCCTTCTCTGTCCCAATATTTAAAACTCAAAAATTTGATTGGAATAAGAAAAACTGTACAAGTTTACGTATTTAAAAATATGAATGGCAATGATTTCTACACTTTAAACAAAGAATGTCTAATTACAAAACCTCAAGAACATAAAAACAAAAAACCCTCAAAAATCAAGCCTAATTCATGAAGATGCTTACTCTACTATATCTATGATCAATGATTACAACTTTAACATTTAAGTGAAAAGGTATTTCCAAAATTGACAAAAATTATATATCCAAAATTATTTCATGAAATAACATGTATCTTCAATACAGAAAACAAAGTAATAATACAATCCCGAGCAACCAAATATATCCCAAATAGACGTGGTTTAGCAATTCAATTTACCAAAACAGTGTTTTCACCTTTGTCTATCAGTTTGGTACTCACAAAATATATGCCTACTCAGCAAATCCTAGGCAGATGTTATTTAAAAAAAACCAAAACCAACATTTGTTTACCACATATCTAGCAGCCTCACAGTATCCTCCAGCAACTAAATAAAGTTCATAAACTAAAACGTCCTATATCTGCCCTCAAGGCCAAATGGTAATTGTTTAGGCCAAAAAATAATTCCATTCTATGACTTTTAATATCACTAGTTTTATAAAACACATATGTGCATGTATTCATATGTGTGTGTATATGTATACATAGGTATATGTTAAGAAATCCCTATAAGCCAAGGACTAAAAGTTTAAAGCAAAACTATTATATATTCTAACTATTTTATTAACAACCATCTATAAAAACACCCCTTTAGCTGGCCAATTAGCAAAAATTTTCACTCTATATAGTTAATATTTTACAAAACATGCAGAAATTATAGCTCATATGCCTAAAAAACATATAATAATGGTGTCTATTATATACACATAATACAAAAACATTCCTTTGGTCAGTCCACTATTTAATGAGCTCAGGTGTGATATACCATCACTAACATCATCCATAAAAATTTACAAATTGCCTATACAACTAGAAATAAGTACTTTAAAACAACAATTCACTATTTTCATTAAAAGTCAAATTCCACTCACAAATGAAAACTTTTCTAACCTATGCTATTTTACCACATGTGGAGCTTTCTCTAAGATATACAAAGAGCTGTGTTCTATTTGTACACAAATATATCTGAAAACTATAAACAAAGGCAGTCCAGTGACGTTTTCACCATGATGAATCCTGTCATAAAACAATGATATAGTTATACTAAATACTACACAATGTATTTCTCACAATCTAAAAATTGAGTCTAGTGATCCAATGAACACAATGAGAGGCTAAATGGAACATTTTTTTTGGCAAACAAAAATATTTCTATCCTATTAGGTTGGTATGTATTTACAATGATGTTTAAACATGTAGAAAATTAGAGGTTAAAAAAAAAAGAAAAAGAAAATCAGAGGTTAAACAAGAAAACATTATAACATTGTTTATAATAAACTGTTTAACAATTTCTACCAGAAATGAATTAATATTGATAGGCAATTCCACTGGCAAAACGAAAAAAATTCTACCTGTGTTTAACATTAGAATGTTTATAAAATATTATGTAGATGCCCAACATCTGAGCATGGAGTAAAGCCCGTATGCTGTTTAAGAACTGTCTCTGTGCATATGCATATAAACACACAACCCTCCAAAACCCCCTAATTCTCTATCTCCTAAATTCAGCTTTTATTTACTTTTAATACAAAGCAGTCTAGAAATTCCTCTCAGTAGCCAACATTATATTCTAGTAACTGAAGTGCCCAAAATGTCACCAACCTCTCTCTATGACTGATAGGATGGTACAGCACAGTAGTCTTTCTACTATATACAAAGCAATTAAAAACACCCACTCAACCCTGATCATACAAGTGTTCATAGAGGCTCTTCTCCTGTGCAAAAATTCCATCATGATAAGACAATCTCATACCACACAAATTTTAACATAAAAATCATTTACAGGATAACATCTACAACCAGATAGAGCACCCTTAATAAAATTTCTTAGGTAACAATTGTATACAGAAAAATCCCCCTCCCCCAAAAAACCCACCACAATAATCCAATCAAATGATTTCAAACGTACATCATTCAGAGATATTCTAACAATCCTTATTTCTATAATCATGTATTAAAAATAATTCTTCTACATATATTAGCAAACTCTTTGTTAGCATTTGCAATACATTAAGAAATATCACAAAGCAATTATATTTGGTTATTTCATATACAGTATTCTCAAAATGCATATAAACAGTAATTAGTGCCTTCCTTTGCTTTTATGATTGATGTATTAAACATTCCCATGTCCTTCTCTTTTCTGCTATCCATAAACAATACAGAATTGTGTATAGCTTACAAAATGTCCTCAGAATCCCTTTCTTAAGTCTTTTCCAGAAGACAATTTTACCAAACATGTTTTTAGAAACTTCCTTAGGAAACAAGCTGCATTATTACAACATTCATCTTAAAAAGTATCTAAAAATAATAGATTTATGTTTATAAATGTAGGCCTCTGTACTTGAGTATTAGATTACAAAAGATTAAGCAAAGAAAGAATAAAATACAATAAACTCTTACATGTTGAATTTCATTCTCTTCATCTCCTAACATTCAATGAACAGTTCACACATAATCATTCACTGAGTATTTTAATTTCAATACCGTTACCCAAACACAATTTTTCTAAGTATTTAAATAAATTCATAAGGTACATATATCCAGTTAATAAGTTAATGGGATTAGATTTCAAGTTGTTTTAAAATGCCGTGGGGGAAAATAAGGTTTATCACATATGCATAAAAATGCAACATATATAGGGCTTTTTACTGGTAACTTTCGAAGGCAAGTTGATATTCCATGGCAAGGAAAATACTCCACCCCACCAATCCAAAGATTGCCAATGAAATGAAAATATACAAGAGCCAAGATGAAGTACAGGCCAGTATAAATCTCTATTTTGTCTGTAATTTTAAAGCTGGTGAAGCTTCCAGCTAAACTCAAGATCTGTTGTCCTTCCCTTCCTATCCACATATTCCTACAGGGTTAGCTTATGTTTACTTGAGTTTGTACAGACTAGCCAATACTTCAAGTTTTACCCAGCTGAAATAATTTTCAATTCAGTAGATACCCTTCACACACTTGAATCTTGGGGAGAAACCTGGAATGAGAGATGCTGTCCTGATGCTGTTGGATCAGGCAAATCAATACAGATTAAAAGATCTAGAAAATGTCTCTACAGGAGGGCCCTGGCCAAAGACCCCTTAAATTCGTATGAGGTGTAGACTTCCGTAGCAGTCCATAAGTACCATTGCTCAGGATACTCCAGAAAAATCTGCTCATCTATGTTAACAGAAAAATGGTTTGCGAAACTACCCTAAAATCATCCTGGGTTGCAATCACATTGTATCTTGCTGTGCAAATTTCTTGAGATTCTTAGGGATCAAAGGGTAAGAGGAAAGGAGTGTCTGAAATTTATGAATCCAAATGTTCAGCCACTAGAACTGGAAAATTTCCAGTTTTGACAGTGGCAAAAGATGCTCTAAATATTATCAGTTTATATAATCTTTGTCCTCTTCTCTGATTATTGCTTATTTCTAACACTTTTAAAACATGTCAACTGCAGATTTATGAAGGACATGATGTGGTTTCGTCATCTTTCCCAAAGACTGCTATGGCAGACAGATCAATTAGAGAATCTGAAGCTAGAAGTAAGGGGACCAGTTAGAAGTTTCAATATGAAAGGTAGCTCCAAAACAGCCATCTATATTGGAGTATCTATTGTGCAAAAAAGATTCTAAGTTCCTGGATGAAATCCTTTGTCCATCTTTCTTAGGCTCCATTCATGTCCATGAATGATAGCCAATCACCTTCTAGTTGACATCATGTTTCAAATCTCTGTAAAATTGATAGTGAAATATATATTACACAATGATTTTAAAAGGATGTTTATGAATTAATTTGAGATATTTCCCATTTATTTGCCATTATTTTCTTTGAATTATCTGTACATGTGTTTGTCATTTCAAAAACAAGTATTCAAAGTCTTTTCTTTTACAATGAGTTGTAGGACAATGTTTAAGGTGCATTATAAAAACCAAGAGAATAAATAATCAATACATTTTGCCAACCTAAATAATATCACAGATGAATTTTCACATACTTTTATGTGGTCAAGTACTCTGTTAGCCACTAATAAGTAAACTCTGTTGTATATGCCTCAACAACTATGCCCTCTTGATTTCTAAGAGGTATGCTCTAGAAATAAATTCAAATAAAGACATGCCTTTTGTTTCTATACATGAAGATTTATTCTCCAGCGAGCTAGACTGAAACAGGGAAAGGTGTTCCTTAAGAAGAGACAACAATTTCTCTTTCCACCAAAGCCCCAAATCGAAATTTGGCACTCTCACGTAAGTGAGTTGAAGGCAGTACCATCCAGGGAATTCCCTGGTGGCCCAGTGATTAGGACTCCACACTTTCACTACTGAGGGCCTGGGTTCAATCCCTGGTCTGGGAACTAAGATCCCATAAGCCACACAGTGCAGGCCACGGGGCGGGGGAGAAAGTACCACCCAATTCCCTGCTCCCAGGCTGTGGCACAATAAACTTCCTTGTTTCTTGACTCAACCTTTACAAAAAAAAAAAAAAAAAATCAGAAAATAAAGGTTAAACTGGAAGCCAAATTTTGCCTATACTATAAGGCAAATTTCTTGTACCTTTTGTTCATGTGTTGATTCTACCAGTAATTAAGACAACAATGTAACAAAAATTACTATCCATCAAAAACCTACTAGATGCCAACTTTTATGACAGGCCTTGGAAAAAGAACAGTCATAATGACACCAAGACCTCTAGTGAACCATTAATGTTTCATTCTATCTATGCACATTCTTGTAACCATTTTTCCAAAACTTGTCATGTTAAAATCTTAGAGAAACAAAAATATTATTCAGTAACTCAAGGCCTTTATAAAAGTTTCTTCATTGTGACTTCAGCAATTTTGGGTGGTGGAATATTTGTATTGTTACTTTGACATCACTTAGGGCCATAATTCACTCTTTTAGTCGAGAAAACACCCCGTCTAAAATTCAAATCCAGTGTCCAGCCAAGTTCTCTAGAGAGGGTTATACATTATGCAAAAGATAATTAGAAAAATATAATGCCTGAATTTTCTGCCATCCTACAAAAGAAAAATCGGTATCACTGCAATAACTTATTCTCATAGTAATCATATCACAATTTTTTAAAATCCTCTGTGATTTCTTATTTTATTCAGTCTAAGCCATGGAAATGAAGTCTCCTTGTTTCAACTCTGGGTTCATTCTTCAGGTGCTACAGCATGGGGAGTGACTCTGTTTTGACTCATATTTTATATTCTTTACCACTTACAAACCTAGAGGAATCCCAACTAAAGTGACTAATTTTCAGATTTCATAAGTAAAGTGGACAGTTCATTATAACACTAACACTACAGAGAACCATCATTAGAAAACAGTACTAGATTTCAATAACCAATATGGCCAACAGAGTATTTATTTACTGCTAAGCTATAACATATTTGATGAAATTTCCCCAGAAAACAGGACACCTGGAAATCTATTGGTATTGCCAGTTTATGGTCCACTTAAAATGACCCAGAAGTGAATGCTTAAAATAAAATATATATGCCTAAATGCAAATTAATTCAAGTTATGCATAGTTCAGTGACTAAAACAGAATATAAACTGGATAAACCTTACCCTAAAAGTAATAGGTAGAAGTTACCACATCTAGGAAATCAACACACTATTCACTGAGATCATATCTACTCTTAGAAATATTTGTTAAAACATTTACTGTTTCCTAGAAATTTTTGTTTATTGGTCATTTTTATGACTGAAGGGCAGAAGTCACAGAAGCAAGGTTTCTTCATCTACCATTTGAGAAGTTGAATGAAGTATCCTGTAGCAAAAACCCAGCAGCTCCCCTGTACTAACTGCTCCTATTCACTGCTGGCAAAGATGGACTGGCCATGTGAACACCTGAAGCTGTATATTAACATTCACATCTAGAACAAACATAACTGGATTTCAAATACTGCTCTTCTAGTAGGCCTTCACCATGCAACTAAGCAAGAGAGGTACTCTCACCCCTATGAACTCAAACAGCACTTTATTTCCACTTTTGACCAAAAATGACTAAAATGTATCCCTATAAATACATCGTAAACTTCATGACAAAGTATTTAGCTTTTCTGAAACACATCCTGGTATACACTAAATAGCTATTCCCAGATAAGGGCCAAACTGACTACTGAGACTACTGAGTATTAAGAGTATGAAAATAGATTATCAGACAGCCCTAGATTCTAATTTCAGATATTTCACTAAAAGAAGTTAACTGTAAAGTATCTAATAACATTTAAAAAAATCAGTAATGTCATATTTCTTAAACATTTACTCTGTGATAGGCTCTGAACCCACTGACCAGCTGCAGGCAACTGAAGAAAAAAAAAAATAAACAAAATAAACTATCCTTAAACACCAACATCCCTGTGAGGGCACTTACCACACTCATTGCATTTCATATGTGTTCCATAAATATTCTTTCTGGACATCACTTAGACACCTAGAACTCTGTCATTCAATGTTTGATCCAAGAGGTGGCAGCTTCCTTTTTATATGTCTTTGTTTCCATCTCGCCACCTGTGTGCCTTCTGAGATCCAAGGGTGAGCTCCCATTTTTGCTTTGAACAGTGTGTGTGGGCACACACACACACACATATATACACACACATATATGTATATATATGTATATATAAAAAAAGAAAAAAGAAAATAATTAGCTCAGAAAAATCTATGAAAAGAAAAAAAGGGATGTTTGAAGAACTGGCAAAGTGTATGACTACACCTGCCATTTCTAGCTATTCAGTTTTCACATGTCAAGCCAATCTTTTCTGCCAAGAATAATGTCCTCTGAAAAGTCTATTGAGGCACATTGACTGGATTTCAGAGTGTCCTTTTAAGCTCAAATTTTGAAATCATCATGTTCAGACAAGGTCCTGTGTCATCATAAACCTAGCCAAGGCCTCTGCAATACACTCTTACTTTTTTTCTTTAAACAAGGTTATTTTACCTTGTGGTTTGGTCCACAAAAGGAGTGGTTTGTTTCTGTCCTAAAGGCAGCTAATACGACTTTTAGCCTCGTTGCAACACTACTGGGTAGGATCCACACTGACATTTCAGAAAATTCAGTGACCAAATTCTCTCTTCCTTTGGCATTGCATATGACTGCAAAAGTTTCAAGACCAAAGAAAAAAAAAAAAAAAAAACATGATAACATGCATTGCTTTAAGAAAATACAAATACTGAACATTATTATATTTATGGCCAGTCCCAAGGGAATTAGAATGCAAAGATGAGTAAAACAGAATCTGGCAATGTATTATAAACTGAATACCATGTATCTGAAAATTTCATGATACAGTAGAGGCTTATAACTGACTATGTGCTGAAATCAGTAAAACTTTTATTTGAAATTAATACAATAAAGTTTTTTTTCCTGATCTTTGTAAGATTTTGAAAATTCTAGACAAGTACTACCATTTTCACATAATTCCATAAATTACTTCTACCAGTAAAGACCTATAAAACAAAACATCAGTTTTGTTTACAAAAATTAAAGACTTCTGATCTCACTTATAATGTGGAATCTAATAAATCTGAAGAATAGAATGGTGATTGCTTCCAGGGGCTTAGGGGGTGGGGGAAATAGGGAGATGCTGATCAAAGGTAATAAACTTTCAATTATAAGATGAATAAGTTCTAGGGACCTAATGTACAGCATGGTGACTAGTTAACAATATTACATTGTATACTAAAATTTTGCTAAGATGGTAGATCTTAAATATTCTCACACACACAAAAAAAAGAAATGGTAACTATGTAAGGTAATAGACGTGCTAACTGAACTTACTGTGGTAATCTTCTCACTATATATACACATTACAAGACATCATGCTGCATACCTTAAAATTATACAATGTTATTTATCACTTAGATATCAATGAAGTTGGAAAAAATTACAGGACTTTAAAATTTGACAGGATTACATGATTAAGTAACAATGAGTCTATGAAAGCAGGAAACTATGTCACATCTGACATGCTTTTATACCAAGTCCAGTTTACCTATCACATAAGCACAGAATACCACAAATAACTCAGAAGCATAAAGGTTATTTAAGGTAGTATAACTATTATATCCCAGAATTCTTACTTCAGCTTTAAAAAGTCCCAGAATTCTAATTGAAACTGTAAACCACACTGAAAATATGTATTGCTATGCAATGTGTATATATTTATGGAGTCACAGTTAATAAATGTGAACAGGAAACCAGGAAGTTGTTGTCTAACCATGTTTTAGATGAAACATGTATTCATTTAAATGCAGGAATGCAGGAAAAATTCTTAGGGACATCAAGTATTTACTTCCATGAATGTTTGCAAACTGAGTATACTGGTACATGACCCCAAAGGAACTCTGCAGAAGCTTTGAATTAGCAATCCATAACAAAATACCCACACTTACCTTATACCCGACATGCAATTACATGCATATCTGTGTCCCAAGTTTTCTTAGTATATTTCCCACAATTAAGAGCTCTCAAAAAAAATTCAAGGAAGCTCTAGGCAGAGAAGAATACTATTATCACCAAACAAAAACAGCCATTAGAAATAAGCATCTTGCAGAATCTAGAGCTCTCGTCACTCACCTCTAACTTACAAAAGAGGCCATCTTTAGTTAAGAATATTAGAGAACAAGTCTTCTTCAAATATGCCGTGACCACTCATGTCAAAATCTAAAGGCCATGCATGCCAGCAGATGTATACAAGGATGAATGTCTTCCCTCCAAAAACAGAAAAGAGTACCACAAATTATTTGAAGTTGATCCAGTGAGGAGACCGCTCAGAAAATAAGACTCTTTACATACTCTTGCTCTATAAACTGAAGGTTGTATCTGTCATACATATCAGGGTCAATTTTATCCTAAGAGAATGGTTTTGTCTACAGTGTTCCAGATGCCTGGGGCTCTGATAACCACAGTTCCTTTGTAACATTCACAAACTCTGAAAAAAGTATCACATATGTATTATAAAAATCTCCTAAACCAAGGAAGGCTTGGCTTCTTTTGTTCCTTACCTCATAGTGGTCACTAATCTTAAAAACTACTTTGGGACAGACCACATAAAGTTGGTGCCAGCAACTGTAGTCATTTTGAAGGCCCCTTTTCTTCCAGAGACTATTACTTGAAAGGACATGATTTAAAAGCTGGAAAAGGAAACACAAGTACAACCTCTGCTGATAAACATCGAAGGAGAAGACACAATCAGACTACCAGTCTTAAATTATTAAGGAGTTACTACCAATCTTTAACTGTGGTATTTTACAAGCTAATTCCTACAATCAATAAGGACTCATTTATTGTCTAGTTGAAACCTTAGCTGTAAAGCTTAAAACCTCCTACCTCTTCCGTTTAAAAGTGATTTCATTGTTCCCTAACCAATTCTAACTAGATCTAGATATCTGGCCATTCCTTAACTATTTAACTGGAAGATAATGTCTACTTCTCTGAACACTTCCCATACATCACTAACTGATGCAGCTAGATATAATCATAATTTGTACTTAGGAGTGTCAACTGTCCCTGGCGGTCCAGTGGTTAAGACTCCATGCTTTCAATGCAGGGGGCGCTGGTTCAATCCCTGGTCAGGGAACTAAGATCCTACATGCCACGTGGCACGGCCAAAAAGTAAAATTAAAAAGAAAAAAGTGTCAACTATATTTCAGAGTGTAAGTTATCTTTAAGTAACACAACTTGTCTCAAATATGCAGTCTCCCCAGCTCCCAAGACCCACGCTCTGCCATTCATTTAAAAATTTGTAAGTAAATACTCACTAGTAGGGAATGATGATTACTCCAGGATAGTGTCATCTCTCTGACCGCACAGGCACAGGGCACTGTAAAAAGCTCATCAACTGAGGTAAACTTGCAAGGAAAAGGAGTACCCTCCTATTCCAAATGCTTTGATTGAATGAACAAAGTCTAATTCAACACCACAGTTTCCTTCTATAGATGGCCTTACAAGGCCTTTCATCACATCCCTACTTTCCTTCAAGTATGTATGGCATAGTAAAGTAGAGGGGGCTATGTGTGAATCTTAGATGAACCACTTAACCCCCTGGGTCAAGTTTCATTACGTGTAAAGGTTATTACCTGACACCAGTCAGTGCACAAAGTCAAAGTTATGAAGCTGAAAAAAGTATCACAAACATTTTATCATAAGAATTAAAGAGAAAATTATTTAAATGAGTTGGTTAACAGGATTTACCTAATCCAAAATAACTTCAAGACCAGAAAAATCCCAGTCTTCACCCTGACCTCAAAAATAAAAACAAAAGGCAAAAAAATGTACAACAGTACCTCACAGTTTAATTTATGCATTTATTAGCTAATATTAATGCAGCAGAGGAGACAAAAGCTCACAAACACTCCACACATTTCACAAGACACATTGCAGGAAAAAAAAGTGACTAAGGATCAATAGTATCCTAGGGTCTTGGTGGACGCATTCCTGGGGGAGGTGGACCTTGAAAAGAAAAAGCAGAATTCCATGAGATCATAAAAAAATAGAAAAACATGTAAATATTCAGGGGCCTGGATAGCACCACTGAGAATATGTATACCCACTCACCTCTTATTCCTGGTGGAGGGGGTCTCATTCCTGGAGGGGGCATGCCTATTGGCGTCCCTCGAGTAGGAGGAAGCCCAATTGGTGGGCCCATGGGTGGTCTCATACCAGGTGGAGGAGCCATAATTCCTAGAATGAAAAATGGCAGAAATAAAGGCCTCATAAATCAGCTAAGATGGGAGCATTAAACACAAGATAATATTTAAAGAAATAAGCCTGGTACTAAGTAGAATTGAACAATTTCTCCTTGACCACTGCCATGCTGGCCATCCCAACTCAAAAGAGTCCATAGCCTTTCATTAAAAATCAGTGTCCAAAAGTGGAAAACATATTACAAGTTCCTAGTTAGGTAGTTAGGCTGGGCCTTAATTCAGTATCTTAGAGTATTTTTCATCATTACTCCTCAAGATGATACAATTTTTTCACAGATCCACACCTATATCTAAGAATCAAATTGTTTTAGTTCTTGTCCATCAATTCCTTACCTGGAGGTGGGGTTGCTCGACCAACAGGTGTAGGTGCAGTCCCGCGCCCTGGTGGATACTGAGTTGGGGCTCCAGCAATACTCGCAGTAGCAGCAACTGCAGCAGCTGCAACAGTGCCTCTTCCCTGTGGGGTCATTACCTGAGAAGGAATGGTTAGAAAGACAGTCAAGGTAAGGCACTTCCTTGCATCATTCAAATACAGAAAATAAGAGGTTGATCACAGACTATTAAACAAAAAATTAAGGCAATTCTGCACTTCTCCTGTTATTCTCATTTAAAAAAATCTTGGCACACTATCACATTCTCCTTTAAACTGAACATGCCCCCTTTTAACCTAATCAGCCCTTTTGCATTTTCTCAACTCCGGTTTATCCATCCATATTCCTCTTCACTCACCAACAGTGGTGAGTTACTATTATCATGGTGGCTTTAATCTACTGCCTTCCTAATGTGCATCTGTACCACTCTTCCCTCACCAACAGTGGTGAGTTACTATTATCATGGTGGCTTTAATCTACTGCCTTCCTAATGTGCATCTGTACCTCTCTTCCCTCTACAGCATACGCTGCTTACATAGTATAGCATGTACTTTCAGATTTTTCAATCTCCTCAGCCTCAGGTTCTAGGCACTTTCTCCCAATAATATAAAAACTAACGGTTCCTCACCTGTTGGGATGGCCCCCCAACCCCTCGGACAGGGCCTGCTAATCCAGCAGGAGCCTGGGGAATTGGAACACCAGCTGGAACACCTCTGCCGGCTGCCCTACCAACCCCAGGGCCTCCTGCAGCTCCAGCAAGTGGTACCCGAGCAATGCCAGTCTGAAACAAAAAAATTATAGCTTGAAATCAAATGACTTATGAAAGTTATCAATAATCTTATTCCTAAAAAACTACCCTTTTCCCACCATTTTCCCATTATCACCTATCTCATATTAGTTCTGTATTCAAAACAGCATCACAGGAGGCATCCTACAGATTAAATTGTACATTTGTCAAATTGTAAGCCCATATATTTTCACGACCCTACCAAGAGGAAATAAATCACCAACTCCTACCCATATCTAGGTTGCAGCCAGCATGTAGACTAACCCATCAGAAAACCCTTAACCTCCCAGTATAGACAAGCAAGAACTTACATCAAGTGCCAGGCACGTTTTACTTGACAAAGGCACACTATACTGTGCCTCTGCTGTACCCTGACTTAGCAAATATTTCAAATAATGTGATGTCCTTCTACATTAATGTTCTGTCCTGTCCTACATCTTCCTTACATCTTTGGGGGGTGGTCCCTCCACAGTCATGGAAACCAAGTTCTCCCCACGCAGCAACACCAGACCCAAAACCCGTTTTTCTTCACGCTCTGGCTGCTTAGCATTCTTTGGCCTGTAAATCAGAAGAAAATTTTAGTATGATAAGTTATGGATCACTCACTAACATTTTTATAGATAAGTATCAATGAAGACAATAATTGATGCCCAGATGCTCATGCTCAAACAGTTAATGAGTTATGACAAACAAAACTAGACTCAACTGACATATAAGGGTGAATGGCTCTTTTCCTATCGTACTTCAATCTTCCAGAATGTTCCCTCAATGTTATACTACAGCAAAACGAATTTCTTCTTTGTGAAACACAGATGCAAATAACGTAGCTAGGATTTTTTTTTTAATAGTACTGATTGCAAAACTTGGAATTTTACTTTTTTCTTTCAGTTTTACTGAGATATAATTGACATACAGCACTGTGTAAGTTTAGGGTGTACAGCATAATGACTTACATACTTCATGAAATGATTACCACAATACGTTTAGTGGACATCCAACACGTCTTATAAAAGAAAAAATGTTTTTCCTTGTGATGAAAACTCTTAGGATTTACTCTCATAACAACTTTCATATATAACATACAGCAGTGTTAATCATATTCATCATATTGTACATTACATCCCTTGTACCTAATTATCTTAAAACTGGAAGTTTGTACCTTTTGACCACTTTCATCCAACTCACCCTCCCCCATCCCCTGCCTCTGGTAGCCACAAATCTGATCTCTTTTTCTATGAGTTTCTTTTTGAAGTATAAGCGACCTACAACACTATGTTAGTTTCTGATGCACAACACAGTAATTCAATATTTCTATACATTATAAAATGATCGCCACTGGCTAAGACTTTAAAGACAGGCAAAACTGAAACCTCGAGTTTTCATGTTAAGATGGGATTTAAATCATTTTTTAACTATATAAGTAAATACTGATGACAGACAACTGAAATAAGGGATGGGAACAGCAAGAGGCAATGACAGCGTACCAGAAAGTTTTTAATAACAGACACCTGTTTATTCCTGGACTTACCACATACAATATAACCATGGGAAATTTTTTTGAAAACTTTTTTCTAACCTCTGTGATTCTAATTTCTTCATCTGTCAGCAGCAAAAATCATACATGCATGAGGCTTATACTACATACTACAGGTAATGCATTATTTAGGTGAGATTATCCCTGTAACTTACTGAAGGGTGAAACAGAAATTAAGAATATACCTAAAGCATTCATCAAATGTCTTTAGTATTCATCAACATTTTAAGTATTTTTAAAAATTCTTTTCAGTAAAAAGGCAGATTATTTAAACAAAAAATTAACATTGAAGCATTCACCATCCTAGAATTTCTGAAATGATCCAACTTTGTATGCAGGAAGAAGACTAAGAATGAATAAAAAGGGAAGGACAGGAATATGTTACTAATTCTATTCAGATTTGAGAAGAACAGACTTATAGCAGGCAGGCAAAGGTCATCATCACCTTTCTCTTCATATCTGAAATCCCTAAATGAAGTGGTCAAATTAAATTTTTGGACAGTATATCGTTAACTGTGGAAATAGAAGAAATAAAGCTAATGGTCAAGGGTGATGCCTTGTAAATTCTGCCAAGAGCCTGAAACAAAGCCATCTTGAACGTCTGGAGATATTACAAGCACTGACCCAAATACTCTGAATGAAAAGTCAACTGAATGGAAGTAGAATGTCCCTGGGATCTAGCAAGTGGCATGCTCTTATTGTTAAAGGAAGCTCCCCAATCACAGGTGCAAAGAGGGTGACCTCCTATGGTAAGGCACAAACACACAGAGGTTATTTCTGAAGAAACAGCATGGGCAAATCACAAAGATAAATAAGCAAGGGGGTTAGGGATTGAGACCAAATCAACACTCACCATGAGGATTCAGACAAAACAAGGGGCATGAAAACAGGCTGGCCGAACAATTGCTAGACACAGCCTGAATTATTCTATTCACATCTCAACTCCTCAACCATGAAGAGTAATTGTTATTCTTAAGGTTCCCTCAATCTGAAGGAATGTTGCAGATTAATGTTACCTATCATTTCTCAATTTTCTAAATAAATATAACTTGTTATTTTGATCATACCATACAGTCTTATTCCCAGTTTAGTTCATAATTGTATTTCCAAAATTAAAACAGTAGTGTGGATACAGCTGACTCTTAATACTGGGAGATTCATCCAATTCAGAGATGAGGCCAGGACATTGGACAAGAGACCATTCCTGTCTTTTCCCTACCTCCTTCAGTTACCCTCACTACTGTTCTGCCTCTCCCTCAGTATCCCACTGCCCAAACCCAAGTGGCCTTACTTGATCTTCCTGAACTCATCACAATCACAGAGGATCAAGTTCATATGCTTGTCAAAGGCCTTAAAGGTGCCAATGAAGATCCGGCCATCTTGCAAGATACATCTCATTCTATAGTCAATGTGCTGCAGCATCTTGCTGCTCTTTCCCACAGTCTGGAAGGAGTAAGAGAAGAGTTAGTCATCAGCTTGTCTGCAGCTACTTTCTAACCCTTTCCTGTTCCTTCTCCACTCCTATACCAATCCAAACCTGGCTTCCTTAACAAAAATATCATGCCTCCATTTCTTTTCTCCATACCTTTAAGATACTAGACCAAATTTGGACCCAGGGCCATTTATACTCCCCTATGGAACCCTCTGCTTCTCAGAATCCCTCCCTATGCAGTTTTCCATTGCCCTAAATATATTTCCTCCCCAGTAAAGATTCCCAAACCCAGTTCTCCCTTTTAGTATTCCATCATTTTAATCCCTGTCCTTTCCCCAATTCTAATCCCAAGCCCCACCCTCCTACAGAACACTTTACCCTGTTGGCTATTTCTTTTCCTCTAGACACCTAGCCAAATGGTGGGAAACTCCTATCTCCATCAAAAACTTTGCAACTCCCATCGACCCAATGCAAATACGATGTATCATTTCTCAGTTCCCTTTTAAAGGTCTCTGTCCTAGTTCCACCACACCCCACATCCCATATCATTCAGAACTTTGATCAATGTTCCTCAAACTCTTTTTCTTTCATTTCTGTCCCGCTAAGGCACCTTTTAAAAATATTTTCATCCTAATTGCCCACTCCAATGAAACTTTAATATGCAGAAATACTGTATCTATTTACATACTGTGGCCCTTTGGAAGACCACAAACCACTGTAAAATCTAACATTCTTCCCATTCCTCAAAAACTAATTTTCAGTCCCTTTGGATATCTTTCCAGTTAATATATGTTCTTGATTAGCTAAACTTAAACAGAAACACAAAATGGATTAGAATGCTCTATTTCTCTCTACAGACAGCCTTCCTTTGAACCAATCAAGCCTCAAAGCCCCAAACCCCTCCATTTTTCTTTCCCTGCTGATTCCGCCAAGGCCTTTCCCTTGGCTGTGGTTTCGCTGGACCCTCCATTTTTAAAGTAGTCTTTTTATCTATTGAAATCTGACCTCAGAGTCCCCCATCTGCAGGACGGTCCCTTACCACTGTAATTATGACCAAAAACTCTCTTCTGTATTTCCTCACAATGCAAGATTTCTCTTAAGATGTTTCCCAAACCATTATACCAACTGTAACAGGACAACAGACATAGGTCTTCACCAGTTGTTATTCCATGAAATGATGCGTCATATCTATAGATTAATTCCATATTAAGAACCCCCAAACACCCCACACTCTGGAAATCTATTATATTGGGCATTTACATTAGCTTCTCACCCCTCTGCCCTAATATACATCTTACCATGATTGCTGCTCCACCAAATCCAATGTCCACAGGGAAGTTTCAGGATCCTTAAGACCTAAGGGAAGGCTACAGATAAAGGTATGATGCAGGTTCTCCTACAAACAACGCAAGCTGGGGCGGAAGCTTCGAATAGTAGATGGAGCCTGCAGAGGAAAGCATGATCTAGCTGCACTGCAATCTACCATGTTTTAAAACAGGTAGACAATTTTGCATGAAAAGCACTATAAGAGACATTCAAAAATATCCCCTCATGCTCTCATACCCACCAAGTAAACACCAAATTTCACTATTCCATCACCTTAACTCCCACATTGTACACACCCAGAGTTAACAGGTGGTTAAATTTAATTTTACACAGAAATTCTTAAATGTTTCAAAAATAAGCTTCATTTTCCATTCCCAAAATGTATTATTTTCTCTTTCCATCCTTATTTAAGGTAGTGTTTCATTCTCTGGTCACAAATTAACACCAAGTCATCTCAACTTCAACATTTTGGTATCCTTAAGTTTCTCCATCTGAGTTAGTCCAAACTTTTGCTCCTTGGCTGAACCACCTAAATGTTTTCTACCTCAGTGTTCCCTTTCCTTAAGCCAAAGTCCCTTCAAAATAAGCTAGGAAATCTCCCTTCACCAAGAACTTAATGTATTATCATATACCTGCTTAAGATGTCCTTTGTTAAAAGGGGACATACAGCTACTAAATGCTTACACAGATATACGGTCAACTTTCTTAGCAATCAAAGAAATAAGCATTAGAACAATACTCTCATTTTCCCCCAATATACTTAAGAAAATGCTTTGAATAAGTATGAGAACCAAACCTAGCCAAAACTGGTAAAGGGTCTCAAACTAATCATACTCATTTAAAAGGAAACACACAAATTATGTTCCTTTTGAATGGGAATTTGGATTTATGCATAAAAGTAACTCAGTATCATAAACAAAATCTGGTATAATTGTACTTTTAACAATGCAAACATTTCCAGTAAGATTGTTGTCTCCACTGTTTTTTCAATAGAGAAAATTTACAAACAGTAAACTGCTTAAGTACATTTAAAATCATCTATTTTAGGATGTGAAAATGAAATCATTTAAATAGTGGTTATGAACTATGGCAACATCAAAACAATAAGGTAAAAAATGGTGAGGATACCATTATACATGTGGAACTATAACACTAGATTAGAAGAGATCATAATGATATAAAATAAATAATTCAGTAAGGATGGTAAAATGCAGAGGGGATGTTTCCCTATAATTACCAAAATTTGATGGCAGTTCAATACATTTTTATGAGAACTTGGAGGGTATCAGGTTTTCTAATAAAATAAACTGATCATTACTCAGAATATCTTCCAAGCTTTTTTCTCCACATGCAAACTGCCATGCATCCTTTGTGCAGCTTTTCCTGAAAGTCAATCCTCCCCGCAATAAATGTAGTTTCTAATCCAAATTCACATGAGAAGTTTAAGGCCTATAATTCAGATGTTCTGAATTCTGATAGGATTCTCTATAAAGCAGACTATAAATTCAGGAATACTTGGTATATGTTTGAATCACTACCAATTTCCATTTTTATGATAGCATATCTAAGATTTAAGATCTTCATCAACCCATGGAGACAGGAAGTAAATTAAGTGGTTGTCTGAACTAGGGGTGGAAATGGGGAATGAATTAAATGGGCACGAGGGGATCTTACTTGGGTAATGGAAAATACTAAGAGTATGTGTTGCATTGACTGCAAAATTCCATAAATTTACTAAAAAGCACTTGTTTGTAACTGGGTAAATTCTATGGTATAGGAACTATACACCAAGAAAGCTGTTTTTAAAAAGTAAACTGTCTGGACTTTCAAATAATGGTCAAAATCCATAGTAAGATTACTTTTTACACTGCCATTGGTGCCCTCAAAGAAAACAAACACAGCTAAACGTTCAACAAGACACTACTACTGAAGCTCACTCCCTTACCAACAATGGAGACGTGCTACCGGACAATGAGCCACAAGACAGTGATTATTAGGAAAAAAAAGGATGTAGCTGGATGTAGCTTTTCAAAACTTCATTTAAAGGGAAGAAATGTAATCACAAAAAGGTTTCAGATGTAAAGATTAATATAATGGAAACCAGTATCAAATGTGCATTTAAGGTGGGAATTTGTAGTCACCTCTTCCAGTAAAAGTTTAAAATTCAGAGACAGGGCTTTTACCTTCAAGTGCCAAACAGATTTTAGAGTTGAGATTTCCCAATCCAACCCGTTTCAAATGTTTTATCCCGCTTGGCCTTTCAGTGAACACATACCTCATCAGCCCTAGTTCATAGAGTTTAGCTATTAAGAGATCAACAAATGCAAACAAGATTTCCTGGTATAGTGGATCAGAACAAAAAAGGAAGGCCAGTCAGGCATGCGTCTGTCCATCTAACCTGTTTGAGGTTCCAAACCCCTCCCATACCCACTATCTTGTTACCCAGTTATCGAGTATAAAAATGCATCTGGTGATTTGAGTCATGGACTAAAGAACTGGAGACCTCAGAACTGGGGATGTAATATGTATAAAATAATTTGCATAATAGGAGATACACATTTCACTCAGAATAGGGGTTGACTGACTGGGGAGGTTAAGAAACGCTTCCCTTAATGAAAGGGACTTGAAATTTAGGAACAATTATCTCTCGTCCCTGAATTTAGCAGACCATAATCATGAACTCTTGTAAGGGAAAGGAGATATATCACTTTGTAGAATGATTAAATGTATCTCTACAGTAAAGGAGAACAAAATGCTTTATAAGGAAGAAAACAAGAGCAGCAATATCACACTGCATTAAGGAATTAGCAGTTACAGTAAATCTCCTGATGAAAGTGCACATAAGCAAAAAAATGGCCCCGAGACCCTGACCAAAAACATCCTGGGATTCCTCAGAGGAGGAAGTTCTCAAACTTTTGAAACGTGTGGAGTTTGAAATGATTAAACTACATAAATATGTAAAGCTTCCTTAAATCAAAGGATATGATGGTCAGACTTGGCCAAGCAACATGTAAGAAATGAGAAGTCTCAGAATAATGGTAATGTATTAGTGTTCATTCTCCTGGTTAAATAACAGACCCTTCACAGAAAAAAAAAATGCAAAAAGTCTAACATGAGAAAACACAAATAAGTGGAAACTTAATCCACAAAGCAATGCCATTTAAACCAGAGGAAAACAATTTTTCCCTTTTTGAAACTATTTATCAAAGGGAAAAAAAAAGACAACAAAGGTAGTACTTAGAAATTATCACTCTAGCAAGTATTCTTGATGGCAATCAAGAATACTGCTTGAAAAAAAAAAAAAAAAGAATACTGCTTGAATACTGCTTATAATGCTGTTAGAAAGCAACATAACAAAACATTTAAGAATCATACTAGTATTTATACCCTAAGCCCAAAATTGGATCCTTACCCTAATAAATTAAAAATACCAAATATATCTTAAAAATATAGAACTAAAATTCATAACAGCATAGCAAACTAGGGGAAAAAAACACAAGTACAAAGGAAAAGTAAATCATGAATGGACCATCATTTATTCATTACAAATGATAATTGTGACTACTGTGTAATAAAATGAAGGAACATTAATGATATACATGTAAGTGGAATAGTTTAAAAGCATGATTACAATTAACTACATTTTCAAAAGAAAAGCAGAAGGGCAAAATGAAAGAAAATTCAACCTCATGCTGCTGCCGTTGAAACACGGGTATTTAAAGTCTGTGGTTTACTTTCCCATTTTTCTTGGCTATCACTCACATGATTTAGATTTTTATAATGAAAAAGAAAACATATCAACTGTTAAAATGCCTTTACCCATTTACATGTATAGCAGACTTTAGCACTAGTCTCAGACCTGACCCTTATCCCAGAAATTCATCTGGTTCTCTACCCTGGAATATTTACTTCATATACTCTCCTTCTACAACCCCTTTCCCTCCACCACATTGTATATTATCACCACTCCCTTACTGGCTCCACCTTAGTGTTTTCATCTTTGAAAGTGGTTCTCTAAGAGAGTAAGAGAGAGATTAGCCAACTTTTTCTTTTAAAGGGAAAGATAATAAATATTGTAGGCTTTGCCTGCCATTCAGTCTGTCACAAATACTCCCATCTGCCACTGTACTGCCAATAACAGCCACAGGCCATACGTAAATAAATAGACATGGCTGTGTGCCAATAAATTTACAAAAACAGGCAATAAATGGGCCAGATACTGTACCAACTCCTGCTCTATAACAATCCTAGCACCTAGTACTGTTTAGATGAAACGAGCACTTGAAACTCAGAAAACTGGATGGCCCTACTTACAGATCATAATGTATAATTTAAATATTACTTTACTCAGGAACTTACAAGAGTACGTGAACTGCACTGAGGAGCCAAAAAATTCTTGGTTAAAAATAGTCAATTATGCACACTTACTCATTTAAAAATGCCCTTACTCTGGGGAACAGCTGAGGACAATGATCAGATTCTATCGCCTGAAATCAATTCCACTGTCTTGCAATCAAATCCAATCAATTACTGGAGAATGCTGGGTAAAGGATTCAGCTGGGGAGGGTTTTCCCTTTGCTTTAAAATTCGAAATGATGGCCGTAAACAGGCCTAATTAATTTGAGTTGAGGGGTTATATTTCAAAATGGAAATAAAGAAAATCTAGAAGAAAACTCATCTATAAACCCCTTTCCTCTCGTGGTTTCTAAAAAGTATATATTAAACCCTTTGGATTGAGATCTTAATTTTTAAAAAGTCGGAAAGGAAAAATAAAGTATTAAATCAAAATTAATAGCGTTTTCCTAAAAATCTAAGCAACCAACACAAGAAGACACATTGTAAATAAATCTACGTAACATTGAAAAATCACAGATTAATAGCTTTATTACATTGTCAGCTGATTCGAACACATTGGTAAAAAAAGGTAAGAAAAAGATAAAACAAAAAAATAATTAGTAAATAAGCATGGGAAATACTTAGCTTCTCATTTGCTAATGGATGTGATGTGTATTTATAATTCAATAGAAACAAATTATATATAATTAACATAAGCAATGAAGATGAAAGTGTAACTGACACTATATTTTTTTCATGATAATAAAGACTAATAATTCATAATACAATTCAGAAAATGTACCTTAATTTCAAATTCCTTGCCTCAATTTATTTTTACATCTGCATATCCAAGGAAATGATCCTATCTAAAGTTTTATTCAAAGCAATTCACTGAAGTTTTATTTCAAACTACCAGCAGAAAAAATGAAGTCTCTCACAAAAAGAAATTATAAAACATATTAGCAGGATATTCAGCAGCTATTTATAATGAAATATTTTTCATATGTTAACTTGAAAATCAGTACAAGTTAAATATGAATAAAACTACCTAAAAAGCAAGGACTATACAATGTCTGGAAAGTAATACATGACAAGTGTTAGGGTAAAAGCATTAAGATCCTGCTTTTACTTTTTTAAACTTTCTGCTATGTGTTTATTTGTATGAAGCCTTTAAGAAAAAAAATTTCTTTGGACATATCCCCAATAATTAAATGACCTCCAAACACCCTACCCTTTAATTAGTTCTTTATTCTTGATCATGACTGCATCGACTCTAACCTGTTTTGTTTTGTTTTGTTTTCTCTCTTGGAATCAGCTACCTGGGTGTTCCAATACTGCTTTAACCACCTCTTGGTGTCTCAGCTAAGAATGCCTGTCTCAGTTCCGCCTGGAAATCCACCACAGGTACTTGCTGCTGCTGCTGCTGAGATCGCCTTGGATACAGGTGACACCTATGACAAGAGCACAATACACATAAATGAAAAGACATTTTCCTATATAGATAACAATGTGAAAGAAAACACAGAGACCCTTACATTTAAGGAGATCCTCATTTAGGGTCAGAGCATGCCATTACCTTATGAAGAAAGTATAAAACAGGAGACTTCACACAGAGTTACTGGGACTGAGGGATACTTACCCTCTTTGGGGATACTAGCAAGGAACTTAAAAAAAAAAAAAAAAAAAGAGCTCTTTTTGTTTAAAATGCCCTGTGAAAGTACCGTCAGTATAATATCCACTACTTACTTTCCAATCTGGAAACAATTCTTTAACCCCCAAGGAGGGAGGTGGGCATTTGTTAAGGCATTTCCAGTGAGACATTAAGGCTGTCATTCATGCTGACAAGAAGTCACTACCTAAAACAAAGAACTTCCAGGGCCCAGGCTATTTAAGCTCTTAAACTATGTAAACAACCATCTATTAGTCATCAGGGAATTCTGGAAAAAAATGCTCAACATATTCCTACCTATCAGTCATCTGGCTGTGAATCTGATCCTGAGGATAAGAGATGCAGGAGGTTACACAGTTGCTGGCTAATAATACAAGCACGAAAAAAAAAAAAAAAATCACCAGCCAATTCTGCCCTTGCTGTTAAGTATATATATATGAAAATATTCAACAGCAGCTGGATTTGAAAATGGGACTGTGATAAAAGGTTTTCCACTATTTTCTGTAGTTTTTAAATAACATTTTTAACATTCTGTTATATAATAAAGAATTAGGCTGGACTTTGTCCATCGTTCCTAGGAGGTAACCTCTAATTGTCTGAGTTTAACAAGTGATAGCAGTATCTTTGTTATTCATGGTGGGCCTCTGGGATCACACCAAAGTTAATGTTAACTAGATGACTCAGGATTAAAGCTGGGCTTAGAGAATATCAATACTGCTTACCTGTTCCTATAATCCACTCACAAAGTGGATAAAGGTGGCTGGGGAAATTACACTATTTTCCTAACTCAAAACTCCCCTCAGATTCTTCCCCTAGTGCAGCATCCTCTAGTATTTTTACATAATATACATAACAGACATCAGGAAAATGAAGTTATTTCTTCTTCAAAAGCAACAAAATATTTCCATAGATATTGACAAACTAATGACACCTAAAGCAGTCTTTTACAAGATTAGGACATGATAATCTGTTATACTGGTCCACATTGATGCTGCACTGGATAAAGGCTCTAATAAAATATAACAAATATGATAGAACCTTCACCCACTAACAAAGATCCTCCCCCAAGAAATCCCCTCCACCCATACCTCCACCAATCTCTAAACTACATCAAGATATTTCTAGAGAGTCTGGGGAGGAAAAAAATGGCACTTTTAAAAACTCTGAAGTTACAAGAGACTGAAGGGGAAAAATGACATTACCATATAAAAGAAAATAAGCAAATGCCTATTATAAAGGACAAACTATATAAAATATTCATTCTTAAATATTCCTTTTCAAAGTAATTTCCAAAACGAAAATGTAACAAAGAATAATGAACTATGAAGAATAAGTAAAATAAACATGGGAAAATGGAGAAATCTTTCGCCTCACCAATAATTTTAAATGTGCAAATATACTGAAATTTTTCCACATATAAAATGAACAAGTAACAAAAATAAGACACAAAATGTTACCCACTTTTTACAACAATTTCTGTAAGAAGCTTTATATTTGAAGTGAAATAAAATACAAATAAATATTAATAACTACAGCTGACCCTTGAACATGGGTTTGAATTGCGTGGGTCTACTTATATGTTGAGATTTTTTCCAATAAATATATTGGAAAAGTTTTTGGAGATTTGTGACAATTTGAAAAAACTTGCAGACAAACCACAGAGGATAGAAATATCAAAAAAAGAAAAAGGTATGTCATGAATGCATAAAATATATGTAGATATACATTTAACATAAAAATATGTGTTAATCAACTGTTTATGTTATCAGTAAGGCTTCTGGTCAACAGCAGGCTACTAGCAGTTAAATTTGGGGGGACTCAAAAGATATATGGGGATTTTTGCCTATGTGGGGGGTTGCACCCCAACTCCCTTGTTATTCAAGGGACAACTGTAATTTTCAGATTGACTGCTCTTACCTTCATTGTAATAACTAAGAAAAGCAAACAACCTAAATATCCATCAGTAAGCTAATGATAAATGTAACTATGTTATTACAGCACCCATACTCTGCAATTTGTAAAATAAGGTAGATTTATATGCACTGACATGGAAAGATCCCCAAGGCACATTGTTACAGAATAAATCTCATGTATGTAAACAAACAAATCACAAAAATGCCTCCCCTCACCCCATGTGTGTACGCATGAATGCATAGGAAAAGGTTTGAAACAATAGAGATCAAAGTACCTGAGGATTATATCTGGAGAGAGAAGGGGAATGGACTAGTGGTATACTGAAGTAGGCACTCACTTTTTATCTCAAAATTATGTGTTAAGAAGAGATTATATTCATATATTACTAATACTTATAATTTTGAAAAATAACAGCTTTAGGAAAGAAAAATGATGTTACCCACAGATACTGTCAAGATTTGTGGTAATGACAAAATGCACATAACTGTAGACTCAATATATACCATGTCATTAGAAATGTTAATATATTTTTAATTGAAATGTCCCTTCTAGAAACACATATGCATATCCTAAATAAATGAAGGGAAAAAATGTATACAAGTTTTTAACTGGATAAATGTACTAACTAAAAATAAAATTCTGAATATTGCAAAGCAAGCATGAATACATAAATTAACATCTCTTCAAAGCACAGAACATTTTGCAAGCACAGAAAAAGTGACTTAGTAACAATATAAATACAGCAGAAATAATTTTAATATAAATATGTTGAAGGATGTAGAATTTTATGAAGATACCACTCACCCACACATATATGGAAAAAAGGGAAATACGTATTACTAAAATTTTAACAAAAGTTGAGTTAAGTTAGGATGGCACGGTTAAGGATGATTTAACTGCTTTTTTGCTATATCGATATAACATGCACAAGCTTCTTTCATTAATTAAATTCATTTCAAGCCCCTGATCACAGGATATTTTGTTCCAATTTGAAAATGCCCTAAATTGGTTCTCAACGCTGACTGTACTCACTCCTGGTTGCTCAGTGAGGCTGTTCTTCTCCGTTTGACTTGGACTTCTACCTCTGGTACGTGCTGTTCTGTGGTCCGTCTCAGGTGTAAACGGTCCCTGAAGCAGAAAGAGGATTTGTTTTATACACTTCATCAATTTTTGAAATAACCATTTCTTTAAAGATTATAGGAACTTCCCTGGTGGTCCAGTGGTTAAGAATTTGCCTTCCAATGCAGGGGACGCAGGTTCAATCCCTGGTCGGGGAACTAAGATCCCATGTGCCGCAACTAAGACCCGACGCAGCCAAATAAATAAATAAATAAAGATTATATTCAGAACTCTATTTAGTATGATGGGAGTTTTTAAACTCCATCTAATTAACCTAATTAAATCTAATTAAAACACGGTAGAGTGATGTATGTCAATTATATCTCAATAAAACTGAAAAGAAAAAAAAGTAAAATTGAAATCTTAGAATATCTTTATCCACCAATAGTCAAAAATCTATCCTAAAACCACTTTCTCCCTTTAGCATCCCTTTGACCTCAGAAAACTTGGAAGAAAAACTATCAAAAAATTAAGCAAAATTGTGTATTCCTACATATATTCACACATACAGATAAAAAACTATACACTTACAGAGATACATTTATATACAGGCATACTACCCATACCTACATATCCCTGAAAAAATAACAACGTTGATTCTAAAAATGGTTTGAAAAATAGTTTACTATGATAGATCATTTCGTATAGTGGAATAAAGAATAAAATTTAAATTTCAAAATGTCTAAGCAACCTCTTGTGCAAATGCTTCTTAGGATTTGCAAAACAAGAAATTTTAAAACTGTTTAAAAAAAAGAAACATAGCCACTGACATTATAATCTGCAGAACAGCGCACAAAATGTCTGCTCAAGGGATCTGAACATGAAATCTACTTGGGTCATCCAGATTAGAAACTACAGGAACCACTCATGAAATTGAAATTTTAAAATGTCAAATCAGAAAGGAGAGAAAGGCATTTTACACAAGTCATGCAATGTAATTTTTCAAAGGCAGAATTCAAAGGACACATCCCAAAAGATAATTCCCTGAACCTGTGCTTTTAGAATTCATGTTTAGATTATGCAAAGTAACCAAAATAGCCTACCAATGACCCCAAATTGTTTTCTTGCTTCAAAAACTTCAATGTTCTAATCAAGCAGTAGAAAAGACCATTTTTTAAAAAATCACATATCAGATTTTTAAATGGTAAAAGTACTGTAAATACTTTGCTAATTTCCTTGACCTTTGATTAGACAATGTGACAACACCTAAAGTACCTAATGAGAAAGAAATCCATAAATACGATTTCATCAAAAGTGAACATTTCAGAAAATTAGCATTTAAGAAAATAAAATGTTGTTATATGTACATAATGTTAATTTTTTGCTCCAAAATCACTTTCATTAAAAAAATACTAATCTGGAAATGCACTGAAAAGAAAATGTGATGAGATCACACAATATTTTTCCTAACGGCCTAATATTCTATCAAATATTTAGGATGCCTTACACCTCTCCCCCCAAAAAAACCTCAATTATAAACGGCCTAATATTCTATCAAATATTTAGGATGCCTTACATCTCTCCCCCCAAAAAAACCTCAATTATAAACTCAATGACTAGGACCTCAAGAATGAGAAATAAAAATAAAAAACACAAATATAATGTGAGGTAATCCCAGTCTGTGATCTTCCAACAAATATAAGACGATCAGTGTCTCCAAAAAAACCCTATAGAATCATCAAAAAGAATTCTGAGCCACCCAGCATTCAGGAATCAGAAAATAAACTTCTCTGCCAAACCTTTATTAGTGAAGGATGCGGCCTTAACCGTCAACAACTCTTGCTCAACGTACCTTGCTTTAGAAAGCAACACACAGTCCTTCGACTAAGTGTCCTTGCTCTAAACTTCAGAAAGCATTCACACTCCCTCCCCATCCTCAAAAAGCCGTGGTACTATGCCAAATATTCACAAGGCAGGAGAGAGACCTTCAAACTTCAGCTCTTTCCACAGGGGCCGCCATATTGAGGTCCTGAGCCCGAGGGCAAGACTACAAAATGGCGGACCAGGAATGATGCACACTCATCTTGCAAAGGGCCAAATGATCAGAAGTTCATATTTGAAGCACTATCTTCCTACAAGCAGAAAAAAATAGGTGCAAATCGTAAGTATCGCAAAATACCAGACTCCTGCTATTTTTCAAACTACTCGAAAATAATTCCAGAACAAAGCTTCCCAGGCTTCTGAATTTATATTTTCCTTAATTACATTCTAACTCAGCACACAAACAGGCGTACTGTTTATGATGCACGAGAAAAAAAAGAAAAAAAGGCAAGCCCATCAAAATCCTGCAAAGAAAGTCCTTAAAAATATCCCCCCAAAAGTCAAAGTAGTGGAATACATAATACGGGAATAGTTACTTTGTTAATTATCCTTTCTCAGCAAATATTCACAGCAGCTCCAACTTCAAAAATGATGGAACGAAACCATTAATTTAAAAATCCGATTAAGGGCAAGAATTCACTAATCCCACATACACCCACATTCTACTTTTCTCTCTCCAGTCCTCCTTGAGCAAGCACAACTCAGCCCTCAGTTCCTAGGAGCCCTGGAGGAGCTACGACCCCCTGATTTAAGGAAAGTTATCTATAAAGATGACATCACCAATGGAATATCCAGCGATTAAGAAATACGACAGACACTTAAAAGAGATGCAGTTGTGGAATTATATAACCTGGAAAGTTGAAATCAGAGGTTATAGGAACGGGAGTTGTCTAAAGGGATACTGAAGCCACCTGAATGTGGCGAACAGTTAAGATTGTTCACAATAAAACCTACGGAGAATCTACAAAAATGGAAAAGCACCTGCACCGGTGATGGAGGCTGTCTTAAGTAGCACAGTAAAATCCCGGAATGCCCTCACCTCTCTTGGCCTCCAGGCCCCCGCCTCTCCCTTAAGCGTGACAGAAAACCAGGGGCACAGTGCGGCTGCCCTGCCATTCCAGGCAGGAACAGAATGTACAAATTGCCCCCTGTATAAATCTCTGGTCTCCCCACCTTCCCCACGCCACTGCGGCACTGCAGGGAAATGGTGGAATGCCAGGCAGACGCTGAGCAAACCTGTCTCCTTCCTCCCCTCCCCCTACCCCCACTGCAGCACAGTAGGGAAGAAAACAGGGATTGGGCACACAGGCGAAGGAGGTGGCTGGCCGCCCCACACAGCAAAGGCTGCGCAAACCCCGTCCCCCGCAGCATGCCCCACTGCAGGGGGGAGGTGGTGTCGTCGCTGCTGCGCCTGCGCACCCTGAACCCACACCTTCCCTACTGCGGCATTAGGACGCGGCAGCCGCCCACCCAGGCCCACCTCCTCTACCTAGCGCGTCGCTTTGCAGAGGGTGCGGCTGACACCCCTGCCAGGCAGAAGTGGCACAGCTGCCCCTCCCACACTGCGGCACTGAGGGGGAGGGGCAGCACCCCCCCCACCCCTCGCGCCTGCGCAGACCCGTACAGCTGCGGCAGCAGCCATCTTCGCGGAGCTGCACAATGGCAGTGACGTGACACCGACCCCCGCGCACTCCCGGGCTGGCCTTCGAAATTTTCATTCCAAACGCAGGGAAAACCTATGCGAACGACAGACACCCCTACGTGTCACATCCCAGAACGTGGCAGGTCCCCCGCAAGATGCACTAAACAGGCTGTGGACATCACATCCCTCATCTTACACCAAACCCACAAATGGGAGAAATATAAAGGAGTTAAGTATATAAGGACCGGACATTTCTGCAGCCACCCCTTCAGTTGAGGCGCAGGGTAGGAGTTTCGCAACAGTATTCAAATTCTAAGAGCACCACCAGTCACACAAAATTGAACGTTCTCTCTTTTCTTCAAACGAATGGCCTCCTCCAACTGCCCGCCCCCGCCCCTGCCCCTCCCCCTCCACCCCCTCTACCACTGCCCAGAGGGCCACTCTGCGAGACCCGCAGCCCTGTCACGGCCCCACCGCCACCCTGCGGCCCCCGTCATCGCTGTCACCCCGCCATCCCCACACACCGTGGCAACACAGGCCACCCCACCACACTCCCGCCACCCCCTCCAATCACCCCCGCCACAGCCACCGCGGTCACCCTGCCGCCTCCTCCAATCACCCCCGCCACAGCCATCGCGGTCACCCCGCCGCCCCCTTCATATCAGTGCCATAGGAGGCACCCCAACCACCCCCTCCCACTACTGCCACACACCAGTGCCTCCGCGGACACAGCACCTGCTGCCCCTTGGCCAGTACTGCGGCCCCACTGACCCCACCCCGTGTACCCTCCCCCACCTCACACACCGCGGTGGCCACCGCGATGTACCCTCGCCACCCGCAGTCACGGCCTTGGACCTCAAGGACAAAGGGCCACCCTAGAGAGGGTCTGAGGGGACGCGACACGACGGTGCAGACACGCCAAGACCTGACAAGACGCGGACAGAATACCCCCGAGGAGGGTCAGCCCAGCCCCAAGCCTCCAGAAGGTGTCCTATCCGGCCTCCGGACAAAGAACTTGAGGGCCCAGATCCCCAGTAAATACTGAAATACTTCTAGTTCTGGAAGCCTGGGATATCATGCAAACAAAAATGTTTCCCATGCTGCCTCTGAGGGAAGACACCACACAGCTGACCTGGCCCGCTCCATCGCGCCGCTGGCCGCTCCTCAGAACACACCGTTAGGCATCTCCGGCAGCAGCTCCACTCTACGCGGCCTTTGCCGGGGCGGCACCAAGAAATACGCCGGCTCTGCCTGCGCGTGCGCGGCAACCCCCTCACCACCGGGCCTTGGGCACGCATGCGCATCTGTTTGCCGCAGTAGCCAGGTGCCGCAGCCCTGCAGGTGCCCCGGCGCCCTACCTGACAGGAAAAACTGGGGGATGGTATCTTCCAGACCCCAGGTGATCAAAGCACGGGGTCCTTAGGGGTGAGGGGACTCCAGGAGCCACCACCAGCCTGCAGTTAATGGCTCTTAGAGTCGCACTAAATGTTACAGTGGTACTTCCACCCAGGGGAGTGGGAATTATTTATTTTTTGGGAACTTTATAAAGTCCGTACCTTTTTCAGATTTCCTTAGGTTTTTCCCCAGTGTCCTTTTCCTGTTGAAAGGTAACACAAATATTATGTTCAGTAGTCATGTTTCTTTAAACTCCTCTTGGCTGTGACAGTTTAGCTTTTTTTGGTTTTGTTTTTTAACTTTTACCATGTTTATATTTTTACAGTGATCATTAATTACTTTAAGAATTAAAAATAAGTATTATTAAGATAAAACAAAATCAAACTTCACTCTAAGCTCTAATGTACTTGACTGTCAGTTTCCTGACTCATCTTCACCCTTTTCTAACCTGCTCTTTCTGACGAGTCTGACTACTCTCCTAATTTCTTGGCTGCTCTATAGTATTAAGAAGCTGCCTTTGGATGCCGGGGAAGGCAAGATAGGATCCCTGACCTTACAGACGATCTAGAGACAGCAGCCATTTTGGCTCACTCATTTATTGAAAGAGAATATTTTAAATCAGTTTATAGACCTGGTGAGCATATCCTGCAATTTGGTAGTGAATATACAGAAAAGGAGACTTCCCAGCAAACTATGATATAAGGACTGTGCAGCTAGAACCTGATGTCTCCCAACCATTCCTTTTTGTAAAAAAAAAAAAAAAAAAGAAGAAGTCGAGACATCCCAATTCAAACACTCAAAGATATGAGGTTAAAGAACATAAAATCTGGACTAAAACTATTCTGTATACAACTGAAGCTGGAGTCTGCAAAAACCAATCTGAAGTACATTACACCGTATACAAAAATTAACTCAAAATGGATCAAAGACTTAAATGTAAGAGTAAAATGTAACTCTCTTGGAGGAAACAAATGTAAATTTGTGTGACCTCGACTTAAGCAATGCTTTCTTAGATATGACATCAAATGCACAAGCAACCACAAAAAAAAAAAAGATAAATTGGACTTCATCCCAAGTACATTAAAGTTTTTGCTTCAAAGGTCACTATTAAGAAAATGAAAAGACAACCAGCATAATAGTAAAAAAAAATTTGCAAATCATATACTAGCTGATAAAGGAAGACTTACAATTCAACACTAAAAAGACAAAAAAAAAATTTTAATGGACAAAGGATTTGAATTAGATAATTCACCAAAAACTGGCAAACAAATGGCCAATCAGCACATGAAAAGATGCTCAGCATCATCAGTCTTTAGGGAAATGCAAATGAATAGCTCGTTGAGATGCCACTTCACACTCACTAGGAGGGCTATAATCAAAAAGACAATAACACATGTTAAGGAGGATGTGGAGAAATTGGAACCTTCTAACACTGCTCATAGGAATGTAAAGTAGTATAGTCATACAGGAAAAGAGTTTGGGAGTACCTAAAAATTTAACCATAAAGTTACCCTATGACCCCCCACAGTTCTACTCCTAAGTATATAACCCAAAATAAATGAAAACATACATCTGTGCAAACACTTGTACATGAATTTTCATAGCAACCCTGCTATAACAGTCAAAAGTGGAAACAACCGAAATGTCTATCAACTGATGAATGGATAAACAAAATATGTGGCATGGCATAACTGTACAATGGAATAGCGTTTGTCCATTAAAAAGAATGAAGTATTATTCACGCTACAAAATGGATGAACCCTGAATATGCTAAGTGAAAGGCCATATTTTTTATGAGCCCATTAAATGAATTGTTCAAAATAGGCAAATCCATAGAGTCAGAAAGCTGATTAGCGATTGTCAGGAAATGGGAGAAGGGCAAATGGAGATTGACTGTTAGTGGTTACAGTGTTTCCTTACAGAATGATGAAATGTTCTGGAATTAGATAGTAGGGATGGTTGTAAAACATTGGGAATATATTAAAAAGCACTGAATTGTGCAATTTTTAAGAAGTAGGTTTTCTGGTATGTGCATTATAAATCAATTTTTTTTTTAATCCCAATTGAGGGACATTCTACAAAATACCTGACTAGTAATCCCCAAAACTGTCAAGGGCATCAAAAACAAAGGCTGAGAAACTTTCTGAGTCTTGTCACAACCAAGAAGAGCCTTGAGACAGAAGTACTAAATGTAATGTATTATCCTGAATGAGATCCTGGACATTATGGAGAAACTGAGGACATGAATAAAGTATGAAATTCTGTTAATAATAATGTACCAATATTGGTTCATTATTGTAACAAATGTACGATACTAATGTAAGAAAGACATTGATAATAGGGGAATATATGTATGAGGTACAGGGGAACTCTCCGTACTACCTTCAAAATAATTACGTAAATATAAAACTACTCTGAAATTAAAGTTGATTAAGGGAATAAAAATGATCAGAAAATGATATACAAAAATATCTTAACATGACTGCCTATAAAGGAGAAGAAGGCTCACAGACAAGGGTAGAAGGGAGACATCCCACTGAAAAAATCTCTGTAATTCTAATTTAAAAGATTTTTTTTCTGTAATTCGAATTTATGAACTGTATGAAATAAAAAGTAAAGGGTACAGAAAAAGTTGTTCAAGGAAACTTGTCTGGCAAAAGACACAATAAACAAAGTTAAAAGAAAAAAGACAAGAGAACTCATTTGCTAGATACTTACATAATGAATTAATTATCTACCCACTACATCAAGAACTTATAGAAATCAATAAGGAAAAGGGAACCTCAAAGAAAAAAGGTTCAAGGATGCCCAGTCATTATGAAGTACTTTAACACTAGTCCAAATAACAACCATATAAGTTATTTCCAATCTCCAACCCTTTTACAGATTAGGAAACAGACCCAGAGCAGTGAAGAACCACACTCAAAAGTCACACAGTTCACAGGTGGTTGAACCCAGATTCAAGCCCAGCACCCTGCTTCCTGTGCCTCTGCTCTTAACCGCTACTGTATGCTGTAATGACTGTCTCGTAGGGGTAATGGCTCTCTTCCTTATAATTTTAATTCCACAAAGGATGTGTACCAATCCACATATATGAACCTCAAGCCCAAGCAGAGAGCTGGGAGAAAAGAGAAAACAGCACGAAAGCCCAAAAACTGCCCCCTTAGGCTCCTTGCTTAAGGCACTGGGTGGCAGTCTTTCACTACATGCACAATTGGTTCACAAGAAAGCTGAACAGGAGAGAGAAATCTTTGCTGCAGGATCCCTCCCTGATCCTGGGAACTGCAGGAGGGAGATTATCCTATTAGCAGCCTTCTTGGAAAATCCCAGGACCAACTCAGGAAGAGGCTGAACAGAGGAAGAAAGTAACTACTCCTCTAGAAAATGGTCAAACAGGACACAAGCAATAAAAAGACACTTCCACCCACAGATTTTGCACACATTCTCACTGTGTCTCCAGGCTTTGGGACAAGAATTCTCTACACTGTCAGATAACTACATCAAATCCCACCTACAGCCTATGCATTTTTTAAACAGTTGGGAGGGAATCAAAAGAAAGACTATTTTGTGACACATGAAAATTATATGAAGTTCAAATTTCAGTATCCAGGAATAAAGTGCATGCAGAACATAGCTGAATAGAAAAACCCAGGCACGGGCTTCCCTGGTGGCACAGTGGTTAACAATCGGCTGGCAATGCAGGAGACACGGGTTCGAGTCCTGGTACGGGAAGATCCCACATGCTGCGGAGCAACTAAGCCCCTGTGCCACAGCTACTGAGCCTGCACTCTAGAGCCCGCGAACCACAACTGCTGAGCCCGTGTGCCACAACTACTGAAGCCCGTGCACCTAGAGCCCGTGCTCCACAAGTGAAGCCACCACAATGAGAAGTCTGCGCACCGCTACGAAGAGTAGCCCCCGCTCACCGCAACTAGAGAAAGCTTGTGCGCAGCAACAAAGACCCAATGCAGCCAAAAATAAATAAATTTATTTTAAAAAAAGAAAAACCCAGGCTTTCCCTGAGTAGGGATAAATCCAGGTCCCTAACTCCTGTGTGTTTCTCCTTTAGCCTTACACAATTACCAGGCTCACATACAATACTTCACTTCTGACACTTTTGTCACCAAATGTGTGTGGGGTTTTCTCTACAACAAGCAATTATCCATTACGCCAGCTGAGTGTCTTACAATTTAACTCAATTCTAACACTAACCACCTCAATACAGTGTGATCCCACAGGTCAGATCCCACAGTTCAGTCCCACAAGACTGCTCCCACCCCACATCAGATTCCAAATGCAAGGAACATGTCCCCAGGTTACCCATAACTTCTGTGGACAGAGAATGTAGACTGCCATATCAGTAAACAAAGAATGTTGCCACCAGGAAGGCATCAGCCACAGCAGCCGCCCCCAACTGTGCACCCTGAGGGGATTCAGGATGGAGAAAAACAGGATGCTGGCCCTAGATGGTTAAGGTGCATATCAAAGGAATGATTTCAATGAGCCCAGACTCTTGCATCTTCCCAAAGAAAAGTGTTAAATTCATTAACTTGAGATAGCTGGTTTTTCTTTAATTAACAGTAATCTTTTTTTTTTTTTTTTGGAAATTAACAGTAATCTTTTAATGTTCCCACTACCTGGTTTTGGGGGAGTTTTTGTTTGTTTTTTGAAAAAATTTCTATATATCCTGGCTCCTCCTTTACCTCTGGGGAACAGTCCTTCAGAACTATCTGAGGGGCTGTCTTCTGGGCTTAAGTCCTCAGAAAATCTGCTGAATAAAACATAATTCTCAACTTATAGGTTGTGCTTTTTTTTTTTTTTTCCAGTTGACACTTCTGTTTGGCTTGGCTACAAATTGGAGGTTCCTATAACCTCCTCCCACTTCAGGTTCAATTAATTTGCTAGAGCAACTCACAGAACTTAGGGAAAATTTTACTTACATTTGCTGGTTTATTAGAGGATATGATAAATGATACAACTGAATAGCCTGATGAAGAGATACTTATGGTGAGGTCTGGGAGGGTCCTAAGCGTAGGAGGTTTTGTCCCGTGAACCTGGGGTGCATTACCCTCCCAGTACATTGATATGTTCACCAACCTAGAAGCTCTTGGAACTCTGTACTTTGGGGATTTTTATGGTGGCTTCCTCACGTAGGCATGGTCAATTATTAAGGAGAGGTGAGGGGTAGGGCTGAAAAATTCCAAGCTTCTAAGCATGGCTTTGTCTTTCTGGTGACCGGGAGCCACCCAGGAGCCCACCCAGGGTCACCTCATTAGAATAGACGATGCTCCAAGTGTTCTTATCATGTAGGAACTTACAAGAGATTTAGGAGCCCTGTGACAAGGATGAGGTCAAAGACCAAATATTAGAAAAAGAGATGCTCCTAGTGTTCTTATTACTTAGGAAATTTAAAAGGTTTTAGGAGCTCTATGCCAGGAACTGGGAACAGAGACTGATATATATTTTTTCTATTATCCCCCAGCAGCTTTGTACATTTGTTTACATATTATCTATGGCTACAGCTGCACAGTTGAGTAGTTACAACTGATGGGGTTAAGGGCATACTACCCCAATATACGGCACCTTGGCATATTGAATATTTTAAGCTCAAGGTGTTTGAGAAAATGGCAGAAGCAGGAAGGTCACTTTGATCTTCTCCCAACCCTCTTCCTCTGAAACAACTCATAAAAGCCTCATGTGAGATGTGCCCTCCCTATACCCTGGGGGGAAGGACCATCCTTATTTCCAAAGACAAAAGGATGCCAAGAAGAATCAGAACAAACAGGTTTTAATAAATTTCCCCCAGTTTTCTACACTAACCTCATCCTCTCCGACCTATCATATTTCTACACAACTGCCTATTCCTCATCAAACCTAGCATAAAAATACTCAAGGTCTGTTTCTAGGGTATTAATTTCCTTAGAAATGAAGGCTCCCATGTCACACAAAACTCACATTAAATAAATTTGCATGGGGAATTCCCTGGCAGTCCAGTGGTTAGGACTCCACGCTTTCACTGCCGAGGATCCGGGGTTCCATCCCGGATCAGGGAACTAGGATCCTGCAAGCCCCGCGGTGCTGCCAAAAAAATTTTTTTAAGTCATAAATAAATTTGCATGCCTTTGTCAGTTTGATTTTCAGACCCAGCCAGGGGGAAGATTGAGGAAAGCTTTTTCCTCCCCTACACAGCAGAAACTATTTGGTTCACAAAGCCAAAAATATTTACTATCTGACTGTGAGGGTAATTTTATGTGTCAAATTGACTAGGACACAGTACTCAGATATTTGGTCAAACACTACCTGTATACATACACTACCTGTATGTTGCTGTGAAAATATTCTTCAGATGGGATTAACATTTAAATCAGTAGACTTAGAGTAAAGCTGATTATTCTCCATAATGTAGGTGTCTCATTAAATCAGCTGAAGGTCTTAAGCAAAAGCAGACTGAGGTACCCTAAGAAAGATAGAATTCTGCCAGCAGATGGCCTTTGGACTCAAGCTGTAACATCAACCCTTCCCTGGGTCTCCAACCTGCTAGCTTACCCTGCAGATTTTGGATTTGCCAGCCTCCACAATCACATGAGTCAATTTCTTAAAATAAATCTCTGTCTCTCCAATAAATTGGCCCTTTAGAGAAAAAGTTTGCTGATCTCTATGTTCGTCACCTGACTTACATCACAAAAGTTGTCAGGGATTTCTAGTCAGAATAGTGTAATTAACAATCTTCCTTTCAGGGATTTCCCTGGTGGTCCAGTGGTTAACACTCCATGCTCCCAATGCAGGGGGTCCGGGTTCATCCCTGATCAGGGAGCTAGATCCCGCATGCCGCAACAAATATCCCGCATGCTGCAACTAAGACCCAGAGCAGCCAAATAAATAAATAAATATTTTTAAAAATCTTCGTTTCACAATATATGTAAATGAAACCATCATGCTATAACATCTTAAACTTATAAAGAGAGGTATGGCAATTATTTCTGAATAAAACTTGAAAAAATCTTCCCCACTGTATTTATTCCTATATGCTGTACTAGGAATGCTGATTTTGAAATGTAAAGCCTAAAAAATATTTTAAAAGAAGAATGCAAACCATATAGACCAATGGAATAGAGAGCCAAGAAATAAACCTTTGCATATAGGTCAAATTATTTCAACAAGGGTGCAAAGACCATTCAATAGGAAAAGGACAGTCTTTTCAACACATGGTGCAGGGAAAATTGGAAATCCACATGCAAAAACAAAAAAAATGAAGTTGGGTCCTTACCTTACATCATACACAAAAATTAACTCATAATGGATCAAAGACCTAAACTTAGGAGCTAAAACTATAAATCTCTTAGAAAGCATTGGGAAATGCTTTATAATATTAAATTTGACAACAATTTCTTGAATATGACACCAAAAGCATAGGAAACAAAAGAAAAATAGATTAACTTGAGTATATCAAAATTAAAAACTTCTGTGTACCAAATCAACAGAGTGAAAAAAGCAACCCACAGAATAGAAGAAAATATTTGCAAACTTATAAACTGATATCCAAAATATATAAAGAACTCCTACACCTCAATAAAGCAACCTGATTAAGAAATGGGGAAAGAACTTGAACAGACATTTCTCCAAAGAAGATATACCAATCAGTAAAAATCGGTATACAACAAGATACCACTTTACACCCATTAGGATAACTACTATATTAAAAACAAACAAAAAAATAAAAATAACAAGTGTTGGCAAGGATGTAGAGAAACTGGAACTCTTGTGCCTTGCTCTTGGGAAGGTAAAATGGTGCATCTGCTATGGATTCATCTCTATGTTATTTCTGGGGAAAAAAACAAAACAAAACAGAAATACCATATGTGGTACGTACATGTGGTATGTACATACAAGGGAATATTATTCAACCTTGGAAAGCAAGACAATTCTGACACATAGCTACAACATGGATGAAATGTCAGGCCATTATGTGAGTGAAATATGCCAGACAGCAAAGAACAAATATTGTATGATTCTACTTATACGAGATACCTAGAGTAGTCAGATTCATAGAGACAGAAAGTAGAATGGTCATTGCTAGGGGCTGGGAATAGGGAGTAATGGGGAATTGTGTTTAGTGGGTACCATTTCAGTTTTGCAAGAGTTCTGGAGATGTATGGTTGATGATTGCAGAACAATGTGACACACAATGCCACTGAGCTGTACATTTAAATGGTAAATTTTATGTAACATAAATTTTACCACAATAAAAAAAAAATAGTGCAGAGCGTTATGATGAGTAAGCAAATTATTAGATTCATGAAAAGCAAGTCCAGATGCAAATTTTTTAAAAACACAAAAAAAGTCAGTATTATACCTTTCCAGGGAAATTGTTTTGGTTCTATCAATTGTTTTATAAGTTATTGGTAAAATATATTTAATTAATTTTTGTATCAACAATAAATTCTGTTGATAATTTAAAATAAGTAAAATATTTCTTTGGTCCCCACTACCCTGGCCCCAACCATCATTAGTCCATTGGTCCAAACATGCACTATGATCAAAATCTGTCTCCCCTCCACTGAGACTCTGGTTCCCAACACCTTCACATTTCAGCACCACCCTTCTTATCAGATATCAGGAATCTGGGTTCCCTGAAAGTTTATAAGGCACCAAACTTGGCCTCCCAGATCTTGATGCCAAAGGGCATGTTAAGCTGTCCCTGATTCTTAAAGACAAGTTTTACACAAAATCATGGAATATAAGTAAGTGTATATTTCAGCAAGAGGTTCATTAATTACACAATTCAGAGGCCACTCATGGGAATCTTCAGTGGGAAGGAGCAGGAAGAGTGCAAAAAGGAGAAAGAATATAAGCCACACAATTTATAATACTTCTCTGCCTTAGTCCCAAAGAGTGAACACCCATAGTTCACTTTTCTCAAAAGCAGGAAGAGCTTTCTAATACCTAACCTTATTGGGGGGCAACTTTTCAGATACCATTGCACAGAAAGCTCTCCTGTTTAGAACCTCCCTTGATTGTGTTTACTCCAAATAGGCCACACATGCTAGAAATGACATGCTTAGAGCAAAGCGATCTCCAATCCAGATGACTTGGCATGGGTCATTCTCCTTGGGATCCTTCAATGTCTCCTCTCCCTTCCTTACTCTCTTCCAAAAATGCTTTCCACTTCACAAACAAGACAAGAAATGTTACCAAGGCTGTTGCCCAAGAATCATACCCCTGCCACTCTCTCAAATGGAAACCAATTACACTTATCTAAGTTTCAGGAGGAAGCTGCATAGAGAAAAAAAGACAAGAACTGGTTGGAACCAACTAGGCCCAAGATGGCAGAAGATTCAACCTCCAGTAGACCTTGAGCCTCATTATACACTCAGAGTAACACATTAGCTAAATGACACTCCCACCAGCGCCAGAACAGTTGATGATTGCCATGACAACAACCAGAAAATTCCACACAAGGACTAAAAAGGAGCGTTGCATCAGTTTTGGGTCCAAACCACACACCTGTCTCAGATAACTCATGAATATCCCTCTCACTCTTTCCAAAACCCTCCCTTTTATTTCAACTCTCCTATATATTTGGTGTCTCTGCCTGAATTGGGTTGAGAAGTTGATTTGTGAACTAGGTTCCTGCTTCTCCATTCTTTGGCCACTGCTGTTCCAGTCTCAGCCTCAGTTTCATTATTGACTGCATGAATCCAATCAGAAATAGAACCTCCCTGGCTGAGACAAGGGGTCTCAGCCAGGCTAGGACCCCAGCATGGGTTCAGTCGACGAATCTGGTAATAGAAACACTCCCCATTCCTCCATGGTCCTATCACATCCGAATTTCAGCTCAGACTCTTGCCTCTGGCCTCTAACCTCTTTCCATCCTTGTCTCAGTTTGGACAGCATGACCTTCAGGAAGTCTCTCAGGAGGTTTTCGGAGGCAGAGATGCCATAACATAAAGCACATTCCATATGCCAGTATTTCTATCTAGATTTCAGATAAACCCACCTATTAAGTAAAATTTAACTTCCACCAAAATGGAAGCTCTAAAAGGAAAGGGGTCTTGTCTTCTTAACTTGTGATCCCCTACAACATATACATGAATAACTGATAGCCTGCCTTGACATGGGCATTCAAAAATAGTTTAATTCTGTAAATTACAGGTTAGTAATCCTTTTCTGTAAAGAGCCATAAATATTTTAAGCCTTAAGAGATATAGGTCTCTGTAGCAACTACTCAACTTTGCTGCTGTAGTGTGAAAGCAGCCATAGACAATGTGTAAACAAATTTGCATGACTGTATTCCAATAAAACTTTACTATGGACACTGAAATTTGAAGAAATAGTACTCTGATTTTTCTCAACTACTTAAAAATATAAAAACCAATTTTATTTCACAGGCCTTATACATACAAGGCAGAGGTCTGGATTTGGCTACAGGTTGTACTTTGTTGACCCTCAGTATAAATGAATACAGTTTGAATCAGTCCCAAATGTATCTCTATGATCCCATTCTTTCTGTTTCTCCAATTATCCTGTAGACTTATCCATATCTCACTAGAGAACAACACTGATAAAAATCTTTCAATGCATGCCATGTTCCCTCTACTCTATGGGGCCTGTATACATGTTAAATCCCAAACTTTTGCTCTCCCTTCTCTCTCCATATGTTTGTGAGGCAGGTCTTTTGCTTTTTGGCAATGCCTCTGATGTGTTCAGTTTCCTTGTCTGTGAACTTCCATCAAATCCCTCTATTTCCATACCCCGGGCTTACCCCTGAGCCCCAACCCAATTATTGCCTTTCCTAAGAATCTCTTCCTGATCACCCTCCACTAGGCTCCTAAGCACCAGGCACTTAGCTCATTTTCCTCTCGTAGACAGCAGGTTGTCTGATTGTTTGCCCTCTCTCTTTTCCAAACTAGCTCCCCACAAGAGTCATAGCTGTTTTGCCAACAATTCCACAAATGGGCTGACAAAAAGTAAACGTTCAATCAACATTATGGAATCAATGACTCTCACTGCTGGGAGGCACAGTATAATTAACAAAGAAGAAGACTGAAATAAGCTAGAAACCATTTAGTATATCTGGCATCATTGCTAGTATAGACAGGGGCTTAGGAGAGGAGGGCCAACAGGCAAAACTAAAAAACAGAAGCACTGGCTCTGTGGTGGTAAGTGATGGGCTGAGGAGAGTGCCATAATGGTTGCAACTTGCCACTGGGGCTGCCTGGCAGTTCACAGGATATGGAGCCCCAGCCCTGAAGGAGAGACCCCTTACTGCTGGTAAGATAGGAAGGGGGCAGGGCACTACCTTTAAAAGAATGACAGCAACTGAGGACATGACATAAACTGGTTAGAACCAACTAGGTCAAAGATGGTGGATGATTGACTTCCACTAGACCTTGAGTCTCAGTGTATGCTCATTGTAATATATCAGCTAAATGACACAACCACAGGCACCATGACAGTTCTGAGGCCAATGACTATAAAAGGCCAAAAAGCAGATGGTAGCCCAATTCCTAGAAATCCCCACCCCTTCCCCCAAATAGTTGGAATAACCCTCCCATTCATTAGCCTATGAAATTACCCACCCCTGCAAAAACTGACAACCCTGTATCCTAGTGCCTCTCCCCTTCTGAGATGGCCCACACTCTATGGAGTGTGTATCTCCCTAAATAAACCTTCTTTCACCTTACTATGGCTCGCTCTTGAATTCTTTCCTGTATGAAGCCAAGAACCCACACTCGGTGGCTATCCCAGGGACTTGGATGTGACCTGCGATGTTACCATTCTCTCTGGCCCCACTTTCTTTCCTGCAACACTCAGGAATTGGATACCTGTGATACTGCAATTTAGAATAAGAAATATATATTTGGTCCCTCTTTCTGGCACAGAGCTCCTAAAACCCTTGGAATTTCTGGTGCTGAGATTGAAAAAGGTATCTTTTGTTATGTTAATAAGGTGACTTTGGAAGGTAGGAAAGGGTGAGGGCTGGCTTGGTTGCCAAGATAACCAACTGATAAGAGAGTTGAAACTTTCTGTCCCATCCCCAGACCTCTGAGGAGGGGAGAAGGGCTGAAATTAAAATCAATTTCCAGTGGTCAATGATTTAATCAATCATGCATATATAATGAAGACTCCATAAAAAAACAAAAGGATGGGGTTTCTAAAACTTCCAGGTTTGTGAACTAGAACACTTCCATATGCCACAGTGCTGGACCCAAACTCCATGGGGACAGAAGTTCCTTTGTTCAGGACCTTACTCTAGGTATCTGTTCCTATTGCTGCTGATTCCTAACTTTCAATATCCTTTGTAATAAACTGATAATCTAGTGAGTAAATTGGTTTTCTAAGTCCTGTGAGCCATTCTAGCAAATTAATTGAACCCAAGGAGGGGATCGTAGGAACCTCTGATTTTTAGCCAGTTGATCAGAGACACAAGTGACAACCTAAACTTGTGATTGATATCTGAAGCAGAAGGGGGCAGTTTTGTGGGACTGAGTCCTTAACCTGTGGAATCTGATGCTATCACTGGATAGATAATGTCAGAACTGAGTTGAATTGCAGGACACCTAGGAGGGTCAGAGAATTGCCTGGTGGTGTGGGGGAAAACTTCCCACATGCTGGAATTGGGAATTGCAGAAACCTTAATACCCAAAGTCCAGCCAGGCCTCAAGTGCCACTCTTATCTAGCTCCTGCACCAATGACAGCTCCAGAAACCCACCTGTTAGGAGGGAAAGACAAAGTGGTAGGGAACTGAGGAAACTGATTAACTTGAGGGCTTCCCTTCAAGTACTCCTTTATTCTCTAGCACATCCTCTGAATAGAGTGATAAGGAAACTCATGCACAGATAGTATAAGGCAGGGGTTCCCAACCCCCAGGCTGTGGACTGGTACCGGTCCGCGGTGTGTTAGGAACTAGGCCGCACAGCAGGACGAGAGTGGTGGGTGAGCCAGCGAAGCTTCATCTGCTGCTCCCCATCTCTCGCATTACCGCCTGAACCATCCTGAACCATCCTCCCCACCACCCCGGTCTGTGGAAAAACTGTCTTCCACGAAAACAGTCCCTGGTGCCAAAATGTTGGGGACCACTGGTTTAAGGGATTGCCTAAGGTCCCAAAACTTTTTAAAATTATCAGAAGGCTATGAAAATCATAAGCGCAAGTCACTGAATCAGCAAGATATAGACTGTACTACAGATGTGGAAGACACTAGAGATGCTGAAGAAGAACTTACCAAAGAAGGTGAAGAAATATGAAATGATATGGAAGAATGTCAGAATATATCATTGCTTGCTGGAACTGAGACATTCACTGATTCAAATGCTCAGTTATCATTAATTATGTCAGTGAAATGTTTGACCACCACTGGAATTAGTCAATGGCAAAAAGAAACTCCTAAATTAATCCCACTGAATGAAGATGTTCTAGTAACATTAGGAAAAGAAGAGTTCCAAAACTTAAGACATGATCTAGAAATGGTACTGTCTAGAATAGTAATGTCAAAGAATGAAAAGATAAAGAAAAAATAGTGGCTGGATGAACAGCAACAGATACTGGAATCTCTTAATATAGTAAACAATGAAACATCACATAGTGACATTTTTTTCTGAATTGAGAACCTTTAATAAGCTGAAAACAAAAATGCTTAATATAAAAGAATTAAGGGTGTGGAGAAAAGGGAACCCTCTTGCACTGTTGGTGGGAATGTAAGTTGATACAGCCACTATGGAGAACAGTATGGAGGTTCCTTAAAAAACTAAAAATAGAACTATCATATGACCCAGCAATCCCACTACTGGACATATATCCTGAGAAAACCATAATTCAAAATGAGTCATGTACCACAATGTTCATTGCAGCACTATTTACAATAGCCAGGACATGGAAGCAACCTAAGTGTCCATTGACAGATGAATGGATAAAGAAGATGTGGCACATATATACAATGGAATATTACTCAGCCATAAAAAGAAACGAAACTGAGTTATTTGTAGTGAGGTGAATGGACCTAGAGTCTGTCATACAGAATGAAGTAAGTCAGAAAGAGAAAAAAGATACCGTATGCTAACACATATATATAGAATCTTTAAAAAAAAAAAAAAGGTTCTGATGAACCTAGGGGCAGGACAGGAATAAAGATGCAGACGTAGAGAATGGACTTGAGGACATGGGGAGGAGGAAGGGTAAGCTGGGATGAAGTGAGAGAGTAGCACTGACATATATACACTACCAAATGTAAAACAGATAGCTAGTGGGAAGCAGCCGCATAGCACAGGGAGATCAGCTCTGTGCTTTGTGACCACCTAGAGGGGTGGGATAGGGAGGGTGGGAGGGAGACACAAGAGGGAGGGGATATGGGGATATATGTATACATATAGCTGATTCACTTTATTATACAGCAGAAACTAACACAACATTGTAAAGCAATTATACTCCAATAAAGATGTTTTTTAAAAAAAAAGGATTTAAGGAGAAATTCTTGATTACCTTGGGTGAGTTTTGAGAAGACCATTTCCCTGTAACTGATAGAAAATTGAAACAGAAAAACATTGTCTATTCTTGCCTCCTTTGTTGTAGATTAATTGACCATAAGCGCCTGGGTTTAGTTCTGGGCTCTTTATTCTGTTCCATTGACCTATGTGTCTGTTTTTATGCCAGTATCATATCATTTTGATTACCGTAGCTTTGTGTATAGCCTGAAGTCAGGGAGCCTGATTCTTCCAAAACTGTCCTTTCTCAAGATTGTTTTGGCTATTTGGGGTCTTTTGTGTTTCCATATAAATTTTAAAATTATTTGTTCTAGTTCTGTGAAAAATACCCATCGTATTTTTTTAAAAATATTTATTAATTTATTTATTTGGCTGTGCCAGGCCTTAGTTGCAGCAGGAAGAATCTTTGTTGTGGCATGCTGGATTCTTAGTTGTGGCATGCGGGATCTAGTTCCCTGACCAGGGATCGAACCTGGGCCCCCTGCATTGAAAGCATGGAGTCTTAACTGCTGGATCACCAGGGAAGTCCCACCCATGGTATTTTGATAGGGATTTCATTGAATCTGTAGATTTCCTTGGGTAATATGGTTATTTTAACAATATTGATTCTTCCAGTCCAATCACACAGTATAACTTTCCATCTGTTTATGTTGTCTTCAATTTCTTTCATCAGTGTCTTATAGTTTTCCAAGTACAGGTATTTTGATCCCTTAGGTAGGCTTATTTTTAGGTATTTTATTCTTTTTGATGTGATGGTAAATGGGATTGCTTCCTTAATTTCTCCTTCTGATTAAAAAATGGGCAGAAGACCTGAATAGACATTTTTCCAAAGAGGACATACAGATGGCCAACAGGCACATGAAAAGATGCTCAACATGGCTAATCATTAGGGAAATGCAAGTCAAAAGTACAATGAGGTATCACCTCATATCTGTCAGAATGGCTATCATCAAAAATAGCACAAATAAGGGAGTTCCCTGGTGGCCTAGTGGTTAGGATTTGGCGCTTTCACTGCAGAGGCCTGGGTTCAATCCCTTGTTGGGGAACCATTCTGCATGCCGTGTGGTGCAGCCAAAATACAAAAAAAGAAAAAAAACAACCCATAAATAAAAAATGTTAGCCAGGACTTGAAAAAGAAAACCCTCATACAATGCCAGTATGAATGTAAATTGGTACAGCCACTGTGAAAAACAGTTTGGAGGTTTCTCAAAAAAACTAAAAATAGTACTAACATATGTCCCAGCAATTCCACTCTGGGGTATATATCCATAAAAAATAAAAACACTAGTTAAAAAAGATACATGCACCACAATATTCATAGCAGCATTACTTAAAAGAGTCAAGATATAGAAGCAACCTAAGTGTCCATCAACAAATGAATGGATAAAGAGGCTGAGTAATATTTCATTGTATGTATATATAGAACATATATTTTGTTCCATATATACATGGACAAGAACAAAATTTTGCCATTTGCAGCAACATGGATAGACTTGGAGGGTATTATGCTAAGTGAAATAAGTCAGAGAAAGACAAATACTGTATGATATCACTTATATGTGGAACCTAAAAATACAATAAGTTAGTGAATATAACAACAACAAAAAAAGCAGCAGACTCACAGATATAGAGAACAAACTAGTGGTTACCAGTGGGGAGAATGAAGGGCGGAGGGGCAATATAGGGGTATCGGATTAAGAGGCACAAACCATTATGTATAAAATAAGCTACAAGGATATACTGCACAACACAGGGAATATAGCCAATATTTTATAACCATAAATAAGGCATAACATTTAAAAATTGTGAATCACTATATTGTACACCTGTAACATACAGTATTATACAGCAAATATACTTCAATAAAAAATTTTGAAAATAAATTAATTAAAAAGAACTACTTTAAAAATGATAACAAAAATATGGAGAAAAAAAGAAAATCATTAAAAAATCAACTGCATAACTGATAGCATTACATGAAATGTTAGAGATTCATATAAATAGATTATTTGGTATCCCACATGATCCATATGTCAAAATTAGTGATTACTTTTGGCCACCTTATAATGAACTGCTATTACTTAAAGGAATTGCCTTGAGACATCTAGAAGATTCAATCCAAATAAGATTAGAATTCTTCTATGAGTAAAAAGATGGTCTTTTTCTTTAAGTGCACAGTACTTAAAGAATCCTTTTTGTTATTCAAAGATAACAGAAATACTGAAGACTACTTGAATGAAGAACATAAAATCAAAGCACTTAGTCCACCTTTCTTTTATTCTTAAAATGGCATATGCTGCAATCTTATTCATTTTAATATAGTCCTCTTTCATTCAAGTCAGTGCTTTAGTGTTTTAAACTGTACGAACAAGAATGCAAGTAAAGGGCTTCCCTGGTGGCGCAGTGTTTGAGAATCTGCCTGCCAATGCAGGGGACACGGGTGCGATCCCTGGTCTGGGAGGATCCCACATGCCGCGGAGCAACTGGCCCCGTGAGCCACAACTACCGAGCCTGCGCATCTGGAGCCTGTGCTCCGCAACAAGAGAGGCCGCGATAATGAGAGGCCCGTGCACCGCGATGAAGAGTGGCCCTCACTTGCCGCAACTAGAGGAAGCCCTCGCACAGAAACGAAGACCCAACACAGCCAAAAATAAATAAATAATAAATAAAAAATAAAAATAAAGGAATTCCTTTAAAAAAAAAAAGTAAAATAAATATCCTTTAAAAAAAAAAAAAAAAAAGAATGCAAGTAAAAAATATTCTAGACCTAATCATTACAAAACATTTAATGAACCTTACTTCATGCAGTACTCTTTAAAAATTCTTCGTTAATTTATACTGATAATGAAATATTTTCCATTTAAATTTTATGACAGTTTCTTTTACGTATTTTGACTTCCATTTGATGTTTAACTCATTCATTTAGGAATTATAATGGGCAGACCATTTTATTTGAAGATGGTTCTAAAATTAAAGTAGTATCTGATACAGAAGATAGCAAAATTTTAAAATATTTATCAAATCTGTTTCATGTATACTGCCTTCGTTTTAGATTTGTTTAAAAAAAGGAATATAAAATACTAATGGATAGAGTTAGCATGAAAACTAATGGATAAACTTATAAACTTTCATAAAATGAAAACTATTTTAATGTGTATTATATACCAAATGATATTATATATTAAACTACTCTTGATTCTGTTATTACCAACAAAATTGTTTTCATAAAATTGTATTAATCCTTTTCTGGACTTTTCTGTAATCCTTTTCTGTGATTTTTCTGTAAATAAAACACTCTAATTTAAAAACAAAAACAGGGAATTCCCTGGCAGTACAGTGGTTAGGACTCAGTGCTTTCACCGCAGGGGCCCGGGTTCAATCCCCAGTCGGGGAACTAAGATCTCACAAGCCACGTGGCACAGCCAATAGATAGACAGACAGATTAATTAATTAATTAATTTAAAAACTAAGCAACAAAGTGGAAGCAAAACTAATTGTGAAGTTACTGGTAATCAAAGACTATGCAATTGTAATTAAAATAACTAAAAATAAATTTTAAAAAATTAGCTTGTAGCAATGTACTTTCAATTACAAAACAGCTTTTAAAATTGTTAAAACTCAGTTCCAATAATGTATAGATACAACAGGATATAGATTCATAGATTTATGAAGATAGTAATCTATCTTCCAAGAATTTAAACTAAGGACATGGGCACAATAAAAGAAAAATATTTATGCATAAAATATCCTTCCCTCTCTTTCATAAAGCAATATAATTGTCCATTCCACCAAGGAAACCTTAAAAACCAATAAATCACCTATTCAACATTTACTCAGAGACCTCCTTACTCAGAACCCCAAAGTTCAATCTTAAAGAAGTAGGTTTTTCATTCTCTTCTGTAGGCAAACTTGAAATTTGTTTACTTAACTTTACTTGAAAAATATGATTTTTCTCCTGTTGCAGAGTCTGATACTGACAGAAAAATCACTGCTTGAACCCAGACCTCGTGTTCACTATCCAACAGAAAAAGAAATGTTGGGCATAGCTTGGAAGAAAATGTCAATATGACTTTCATAGGAAACTGTGTGGCAGCCCCAAGGAAGGTTGGCTGGGACTCAGCCCAGGGTCTGAGGCTTCTTCTGCCACACAAGGCTCAGGCAAATAGGCTGCCACTGTCGCGAGGGTGGTACAGGGTCCCTGCAGCTGCCCCTGAGCCAAGGTCACTTGAGGCCCTGGGTGCCTACAATTATTCCTCTTCCTCTTGGATCAAGCCCTTCTCACTTTCCAGAAGCCTGTTTTCATTTTCTGTGACATTTTCAAAAGTTTGATATTAAATCTTTGATGGCTGTATTGTGCTCCTCCAGCCTGACAAGCAATGGTAGGGAAGGGGAATGGAGAAGAGGAAAGGAAGGGGAGAAAGAGGAGGAGAGAAGACAACACTGGGAGAGAGGGTTGTCAATGTGGAAGGAGGTGATACAAATAGGGAATGGAAGAAGGCAAGGAAAAATCCTGTGGGACTGAATTGGGATTGAACACATTATATATACTTGAAAAAAATACAAAACCCCATACAGAGTTTTATATGTCTATATATACTTATATACAACTACATATAGTTATATATACTATATATAGTTATAGTTATATACATAGCTATGTCTATATATCTGAAAGGACCTAAAAGCAATAATCTATTAGTAGCACTGAGACTTTAGCTTCTAAATACCTTTCCACATTGTAGGAAATGAGTGGGGGGCAAGATGGGAGGATGGGGGAGAAAAGTCCTTTCTTATAGAATGTCAACTACAAAATACTGAAGGAATGATGTAGTTATAAAACATCATTTTGGACTATGATAGTAAAAAATTGTTTCATGCAAACCAAAAAGGCATCATGATTTCAACCTAAATAGAGCTTGGCAAGTTTTTTTTTTAATCATTACAAGACAAAAATTTAATGAAAATTAGTCAGTGGGTATGTAATAATCCAAAGGGCTAAACAGTTACATGGAACTGTATTAGAAATTTAAAATAGAAGTAAATGAAGTAACTGTTACATGTTATCATCATCTGATTCATCTTCTTCCTTCAAAGATTCCTTGGCATATTTCTCTGCCAAGGTGACACAGTCTTGAAGACATTTCAGACAGAACTACACAGAGGACGTTCTATAAAATACCTGGCTTGTATGCTTCAAAAATAATAACCACATGAAAATCAAAGAAGGCTAAGGAACCATTCCAGATTAAAGATAATCTTAAAAAGGCATGGCAGCTTGATTTGATCTATAGTCCTGAACTAGATTTGTAACAGAAAAAAAAAAAAAAATGCTATAATGAAAATGATTGGGATAGCTGAAGAAACTGGAATATAGACTGTAGATTAGATAAAAGAATTGCATAAATTTTAAAGTTCCTGAATTAATAACTGTACTGTGGGTACATAAATGTACATCCCTGTTCTTAGGAAGTATATATGCGTATGTGGCATGATGTCTGCAACAGTCTCTCAAATTGGCCAGAACAAACAAAAAAGTTTACACATAGTGGGAAAGGGGGACATGACAAACAAAATGTGGCAAAATATTTAAAATTAGTGAATCTGGGTAAAGGGTAAATTAGAGTTCTTAATAATATTCTTGTAATTTCTATAATTTTAAGGTTGTTTCCAAATAAAAGTAAAATAAAAATAGCATGGTTAGAGTATACCCATGTATTTAATACATGTGTTGCCCAAGTGAGCACTTACACCCATTTGTTTAAAAAATTTAAAATACGTAGAATATGTATGTATTAGTTATGTAAGTATACAAGTATTTGTATTGTATAAAAAGTTTTTCTATTGTGAGAAAAAGTTGGGTGCTGAAACAAGTATAGATATTTAGATTTATATTTTTTGAGTACTCATAGAACAGATCTACCTAATTCTCTTAACTCTAAGGATATTCCAATAATTCAGCCAGTTCCTGATGCTAATTATTTTTATGAATATTCAAGTGGTTCCTTATCTAATTATGTTATTTTTATGTATTTGAATATCTAATATGTTTACATAGTTTAAAAAGATCAAATGTGAGACTTCCCTGGTGGTCCAGTGGGTAAGATTCCGTGCTCCCAATGCAGGGGGCCCAGGTTCGATCCCTGGTTGGGGAACTAGATCCCTCATGCATGAGCAACTAAGAAGTCTGCATGCCGCAACAAGACCCATTGCAGTCTAAATAAATAAATAAATAAATATTTTTTTAAAAAATCAAATGCACAAAATGACATACAGTGGTAAGTCTGCTTTTAACCTCTGATGACCATATATCCCTATCTGCCTCGTAAAGACTCAGTTTACAACCGTTATCCTGGAATGATTATGAATAGCCCCTTCTTCCAGAAGTATGCTAGTTTGGATGATACTTAGATCCCTGTTCCTTTACCAGACTGCCACACCAAGACTTACATCAACACCCGTGTAAACAGTGTTTGTGTACACTCCTGGAGGAATATTACGCATATATAAGTTTACATAAATCTTATCTTTTTAAATTTTAAACAAATGGGTATACCCATGCTATTATTTAACTTTCATTTTGAAACAATCTTAAACACATGGAAATTGCAAGAATATTAAAAAGAATTCTCATTTACTCTTTACCCAGATTCACTAATTTTAAATATTTTGCAACATTTGGTTTATCATGCTCTGAGGCACCATTACTTTCACATGGATTACAGTTTCTAGCCCCACTCCTCTCTCAAACGTCCTTCTAAATGATTTGGAAAAATTAATACAGAAAGGAAGACTCCAAGAGTACAATATTGAAAACTTCATAGAGTACATTTGCAGAAATGGTAGCAGAGGAAAGGGGGTGTGGAGCCAGTAGAGTGTGGAGGGTACACAAGGGGAGCTAGCAATCCTAATCTTGAGAATCGAAGAATTACAAAATCTGTAGGCATACAGATACTTCTTCTGTGATTTACATAAAACACTGGAAACTGTCTTTCCCCCAAGAGCCCTTTATAGACAAATAACTAACATGTGTACCATATGCTTGGAGGCATAGATGAAAAGAAAAAAGAGGTTGAAATTTTAGCTTTTCCTGCCTCAATCCTGAATAACTTCAGTATAAGCTTTCATACACACAATCCTGTTTAAGTCAACAAAGAAAATAATCATATGGATTTTGCCATTACTGTTTTCACAGTCTAATAAAGAGATAGATGGAACTAATGGAATTTGTATTTAAGTAGCCAGAAAATCACCATAACTAAACCAGAGGCCTCAATCCTCACCAAAACCTCCTGCTGGACATGTAGGTATCTATTAACAATCGTCATTTGTCAGTTTTCACATTGCTAAGTGAACGTGTCTGGTCTACTCTTACATTTAAGTGCTAGGGTCTAAGGATACACATACTTAGATATTCATGGCAGCAGCGTTGGTGAAAACTGCAGACTTCATATGACCCAAACAATAGTCAGGTATAGAAGGGGCACATCTATGGTGGGATATAGATATAATGGTATCATTCATACATATATACATATATTTAACATTACTATGTACACACAAATATTCATAAGTATATATGTATATATACACATCTATACATATATAGTGGTATGAGATATAGATATAGTGGTGATAGATACAGATGGATAATGATAGAATACTATCTGGAGATGAAAATGAACAACTGTAGTTACAAATAAATGGATGAATACTGAAAACATAATACTAAGTGAAAAAAGAAAAATATATACAGTTAAGAGCAGGCAAAACTATATCAACTGTATTCCTATAGCTTAAATAGGTAATCACAAGGGATAAAATTATAAAGAACAGCATGGAGGATTTATCTCTGTTGGAAGAGGAGGTCAAGATTGGGAAGGGATACCCAGTAGTTTTAGGAGAGCCATGCATCTTCTATTTCTTCACTTGTGTGTAGGCCTGAATAAGGCACTTAGCCTCTTTGTATGACTTTTTTTTTTTGGCTGCACTGTGCGGCTTGTGGGATTAGTTCCCCAATCAGGGACTGAACCCAGGCCCCCTGCAGTGGAAGCATGGAGTCCCAACCACTGGACCACCAGGGAATTCCCTGTATGACATTTTTATCATCTGTAAAATGGAATATTCCATGGAGAGCAAGAACAAGTGACCAATATAGAGCAAGTACTCAATAGATGTTGGCTGGTACTGGTTCCATTCACATCCTCTGTTGTACTCAAACCCCAATAATCCTAGGTTCTGCTCAAAAGTGCAACGGTTTTAATGTGCCAAGGAGGACCACTGTGAGTTGGTCTGGATGGCTTGCCCACCTTCTTATCAGCCTTGGTCGCTTGACCAGAAAATGGAAGCAGGTTCTGAGTTCTGACATGATCACAGGCCCAGGGCTGAACATACATGTCATTTACTAAGCCCTGGGCTACTCACTTCCCTAGGAGTTCAGCTCATCTCTCTGGCTGGAGCCCCTTAACTACAGGATGACTTGGAAAAACTGATCCGGCACATCATCTGTATTACAATTAAACCTCATGCTTCAGGATTCTGCATCACTGTTGCTTACCTGAATAATCAGTCGGGCTCTCCTTAGACTAATAGAAGGAAGACTCTTCTTGAGTGCAAACAGAAAATGATTCCCAGCTTATTCTGCAGCAACATTCTCCGGGAGGGTCTACAACTCCTTCAGGACATGTGTTTTTCAAGCATATTAAAGCACGCACCTGTTTCCTTACTGATTCCTGAGTAAGCCTCAGGTCAAACTCGGTTCACCTGCTTGATGTCAATTTTCTTAAACCTGGGTGCTTCAGAATCCTTCACAAATCCAACTTGCAGAGCTAGTTCTGGTTCCATTGGCTTTGGATCAGATCCAGTCATGCATGAAGGTGATCCTGTCAGAAGAGCCTTGCACAGTTGGGATATCGTAACCCTCTTTGGATATACACCGCTCCCAGAACTTGTGAGTGTCCCCACCAGGCAAATCATGGGATGTCTCTGCCCTGTCAGTTAGAAGGTGTCCTGAGGTAGAAAGAGAAGATACTATACCTCTAGGGCTTTACATCCCTGTCTATTTGAAAGGGTCCCACACCTGGGTAACTCTCCAAACCAAATCTTAAACAGCAGCTGACTTAGAACATAACTACAAAGCATTAGCCATCCAAATGCTCTCTGGGCTGAACTCTGCTTCTGGGACTTGAGATTTGGGAGGCAGTTTAAGTCTGGTGAGCATAGGATTCACCAAAGAGCTTGTTACCCTGTGGATTGTGATTCAGTAAGCCCGGGGTGGGAGCTGAGATCTGCATTCCTAACAAGATCCCAGGTGATGCCAATGCTGTTGGTTCACAAACCTCACTTTGAGTAACAAAGGTCTAGCATATTGCTTAAGGGCTTACTTGCCAGGGAGGCAGCTGTAGATAGACTCCTAATTTTAACTAAACTGCTGTGGGATCTTGAACAACTCCCTTGCCTCCAGAGTTGAGTTTATGACTAAAACCCCTCCCCCATTTGCCTTAAGAAAGTTTGAGTATGTAAAGCATACTCATTTTTTTCAATAGAAATGCCATAATTTATTCTTTTGTTTAAAAAAGGCATCCTTATGTAAAAAAATGTCTTCTAAGAAGAAATATATTGTTTCAGGTCATAAATAATCAGCAAACATACAACTGCTGACAACAACAAAAAACTGACACTGGTGTTTTCCATTAGTGCTGAAAACAAACCTGCTTAGGATATATTTACAGGATATTACAGTACTCAACCACAAAAATTGAGATATTTGGGTCTTCTAGGGGTAGACACTGATATTTGTAAAGGCAGAACACCTACACAAAAATAAAAAATAAAGTATATTTTCACACATATGTGTTGTCATAACAGTAATACTGGTAGGTATGTTAAGCACAAAAAGTTTCTTCAAAATACAAGGACAAGCAAAAAGAAACTGGCTTACATGCTGAGTCCAATATTAAACTGGGCTTCAGCTCTGCACTCTCAGACTTGGTGCACTTTAGTGATTCTCTCCACCCCAAGTTAGTGAACCCCAGTCCCACTGTTTGAACTATTACTTCTCTCAAAGTGTGGTCCTCAGATCAACTCTGGCACTTGTTAGAAATATGAATCCTCAGGCCCCAAACCAGACCAACTGAATTAGAAAAACCTGGGTGGGTGTTTGCACTCTGTTTTAACAAGCTCTCAGTTGATGCTGATGCACACTCAAGTGGGGAAATCACTGCCTTGCCAGAGATACAGAAGACTCAAGCAGAAGCACAGGAAAAAAAAAAAAAAGCAAATATCTAAAAATGAGGAAAGGGCTAAACTGTGTGATTAAATTTTAAGTGAAATGATGATTGCTTTAGCAATATGAAAAATGTTTCTAAGATTAAGAAAAGTTTTCTAAGCATCCATAACAAATAGAGGAGGTGGTGGACTAGACAGGGTGTGCATGCAAGTGGAGGGTAATCAGTGAGAGGCTAGAGATATGTAAGATTTCTACTTACATAAGAGAAAGTACCACCCATGACTGGAAAAAGGGGCAGCAAAACATCCAGAGGAAATTCAGCTTCATTTTGCTGAAGTTGAGAATTACAAAGAGAAAATCTATCAGTTCATTCAAAATACAAGTGTATAAATCTGAAAGTATGTAAAAATGTGCTTTGTGTTCATTGGAAAGGGGAGATACAGATAGGAGGAAACTTTATAGAAGTTCAGTTTCCTCCATTCTCTCTGTCTCTCTCTCTCTCTGTCACACACACACACACACACACACACACACACAGGAAAGTGAAACAAACTATATACTGATCTGCAAAACCTGTATGATCTTTAAATGTAAAGCAAATGATACTGTGGCAATTTCCTTTAAGAAGCCCTTGTCTCTGCTGTATGTATGCAGGAATACTTAGAAAAGTGACTGGTAGAATCAGAAGAAAACTCTGAATACTTTTTTTTCTTTTAAATAAAAGGAGTCTCATTAAAATAAAAAACAAAAGAATGAACTCAACCATCAAGTTTACCGAAATACATTTAAAACATTTTGTCAAATATATTAAAAACAGCACAAAATAATATTTTAAAAGGAAGGCACACATATTTGCCCACAGATGATTTCTATAGCCATAGAAACAATGCAAACTATTTTCATATCGTTCTGTATAAAATCCAAAGCTCTCTTTAAACCACATTTTGTAATGTCAAAACTAAAGGAAGAAAATAAGAGATAAAAAGGGGAAATGAGGTCTTTTAAAATCTGTATTAGGGGCCTTCCCTGGTGGCGCGGTGGTTGAGAATCTGCCTGCCAGTGCAGGGGAAACGGGTTCGAGCCCTGGTCTGGGAAGATCCCACACGCCGCGTAGCGACTGGGCCCGTGAGCCACAATTGCTGAGCCTGCGCGTCTGGAGCCTGTGCTCCACAACAAGAGAGGCCGCGATAGTGAGAGGCCCGAGCACCGCGATGAAGAGTGGCCCCCGCTCGCCGCAACTGGAGAAAGCCCTCGCACAGAAACGAAGACCCAGCGCAGCCAAAAATAAATAAATAATTTTTTTTAAAAAATCTGTATTATATAGGGTACACTTCTAAGTGCGTAGGTGCGAATTCATGTTTTAAAAAACTAAATCCTGAACATAATAACGAAGGATCAAAAAACCCAATTATGAAACGTGTTGGCTTCCCTGGGCAGCGGAAATGAAGACAGAGAAGTGCAGCGACATCCCACGCCACACCGTGCAGACGCAGACAAGACACACCCCCGCGGTCACCTCTCACCCCATTAGGTACGTCACCTTCCCAGAGTGACCCGCGGGCAAGCCAGCCGCGCCGGGTAATGACGTATTTCATCTGGGCTGCGGTGCCGGTTGGTCTCGCTGGTAAAGACTGACACGGGAAGGACTTAGTAAGCGCGGATCTTCGAGTGAAACTTTACTAATGGTTTTAATTTTCTAAGCAGGCTACATTGGCCAGAAAATATTTTTTTTTGGAATTACTCATTGTTTAAGTTAATCAAGTAATGAGTAATTTCCCCTCAGAAGAGTCCAAAAATACAAGTTTTAAAGAATTAAGACAGCATAACACCACCGTAAAACATATGCCCCTTTAAGAAGTGTTTGATTCAGAAGGAATTGAATCATTGACAGCCCCCCAACAAAAAAAGGCAACATGTAAGGAAATTTCCCTCTCTTTAGTTATATTACAAACTTGGCATATTACATCCTGAACAAATACATGCTGCTACCGGCTAATTTAACACTGTTGCCACTGAATGAACTGTATAATACATACACACTTATACAATGAAGCATACATAGAAACATTCAATGAGGGCATCTCTTAAGTGTAGATCTGAGCAGAAAGAAACCAAAATTCAGATGCTACAAGGTTTACCTGCACAACTTAGAAGGCTGAGGTGGACTTTCATTTCCTAATTTTTGAATTGGTTATTCTTTCAATTTGTAACATTAGCACTCCTTAAAAATAAAGTCTACATGGTGAAAAAAATACATACAGCCAACATGTCTCTGATTACTAAAAAAATAAAATAAAAAAAGGACTGGAAATATTTGAAGATCATTCCTAACTATGACACTAGTTTTATTGCGTTGGAATTTTTCCTTGCCTCCCCCTTAATTTTCCAGTAGTCCTAATGTTTTCAATCATTACTTTAAAAAATTTTAAAGTTAACCTCCAAATAATTAACATTAAGGAAATAAGGAATTCATAATTTTTGGAGTAGTTTGAAGTATTGACTTATTTATGTAGTGGAATACGACATATAAAAGTTTCTGCCATATTTTTGTAAAATGCAATGAAGCTGGAAGGAGAACAGCCAGTGGAGAAACGAGTCCATTGGGCAATGATGTTGAGGCAGCAAAATGTGCTCCACTGCAAGCTGGTGAGAGGAAGGAAAGGGAGTGGTGATGCATACAGTAGGGGTGAAGATAAACGAAGTTCAGTAGTTACTTTGGAAAGAATTCTGACTTATTTATTTCAAAAGTTGACAAAACACACAAAAACATGTCAAAGAACATTTTTAATTATCAAAATTCACATTTTTCACATAAATCTTGAAACTCAGGTGAATTTTTTTCCCATCCATGCAAATGTTCTTGAGTTAGTTTATGGAATTTTTTAAAAAGGAAATACCCAAGAATGCAAGACAAAACCTAAAATTTAGCTTTGTTAAAGTGGTATTCCCATTGAAAATGCAGACCAGTTAAATTAGATTAAAAAAATGAAAACAATATTTTAAGTTTATAAGCGACTTTTTACAGACCATAATTATAAAATAAAAAGTATATGGATATAAAAATAGTACTTTATTTTTCTAAGTAAAGGCTGATTATATGCTAAAATTCTAAAATCACAACACAAGAATTCCCCCCCTCCCTCCTCCCAGGAGAGAACCAGTAGGGGACTTAGGCGAGCACTATTGGTGGTCTCTGATGGAAATTCCCCAAACTGAAGGATCCCACAGAAGCTTGGAAGACAGAGGCCGGGAGGTGGAGGGTAGTCTCACCTGGCTCTGCCCCCCAGCTCGAGTTTATTTCCGGGATGGTACCTTGCGGGACACAGTCCTCCTGGCCAGTCCCTGGACCTTCTCAGGTGCCGAGTGACCCAGCTTGCAGACAAGTAGTGCTTTTCTTGCTGGCAGCAGTGCCAGGTGGGGCACGCTGATGGAACTGAGACCACAGCTCCTGCCCTTTAGGCTTTGGGATAGTGGCCACATAGTCTCTGGTTTCCCACTATCCGATATCCTGCAGGTGGTTCAGAAATAAGAATTTCAAATTAACACTTAATTCAAAAGCGAGGTACCATAAAACTGACTCTTCCAAAAAAGCGTTATAAATTAAAACTTATTATGTACCCATATACTGAAAGAAAATTACAGACTTCAAGAAGGTTTTGTCCTCTTTTAAGTTTTCAGATGCTGTGCAAATTGGCTTAAAATGAACAGATTTCAATTAAAACCTTAACTAAATCTCAGCATAATAAACCTAATCGGTTGGCTTGGGGGAAAATACTCAAGACATTTCTAAGAGCATAAAATGGCAAAGTTAAATCAAATGTTACAATTTCAATACAAAGAAAGTATCTTAACTTCAGACCTAAGAGTACCTTTTCAAGCATGATAGGAAATCTGATAATTTGGACTCTATTACAAAGATTTCAAAGAGCTATGGAGAAAAAGTGGATAGAGAAAAGCCTGGAAAAATAAAATGCTAACAAAACTTCAGTTGTTAGAAAGAATAGAAGAATTCAAATTTAGTAACTAGACCCCTTCCGATGAAAAATTAGCAAAAGAAGAAAAACAATCATGAGAATATAATTCACTTAGAGAACCTCCAACAAGGTGAAAATAAAGTCATTTTTTTTTCTTAGTCAGGTTGGAAACCTTTTTTAAAAACAATCTACCAAGGATTTAGGCTATGTAATTACATTCATCTTATGAACCATCTTGCAACTCTTGAGGAAAATGACATGCATACATACACACACACTTATGGAAGGAAGAATTTAACACAGGACAAACACAACTGCACAGGTTTTATAATAAAATATGAACTATGTATGTGTGTCCATGGAAGCACACTCCTGTATGCCCATGTTTGTAAATGAAATCAGTCAGCCTAATAGGGTTCACAATAACATTAACAACAGTTAACTATAGAAAGTGGCATTAATAAATGGATATGGAGCCAGGCTTCCCTGAATTTTTTACTGTGATTAATTCTGAATTGTGTTTTTTCTTCAGTCTTAAAATAAAAATTAAAAAAAGAAAGATTCTTGCTCAAATGAACACAGTTATTTTTGGTTCTTGTGCCCATCTTTTCCTTGTTTTGACTTTTTCTTCTTTCAGCATTCTGGGACTTTATTCCTTCCATCATGACTCAGCATTATCCCCAGCAGCTACTGATAACCCTCTGTGAGCTTTACAATGAGGCTGACTTTGGCCTCTCATTTTTTTGCTGCCAGATGGTGCTGCAACCCTGAATCCTATAAACCAAGTGAAGTTTCCATTTCTGAAATGATGAAGGCACTGAAGTAACTTGTAGTACATGGAATATTCACGAACTAATTTGGGATCCTGCACGGGAAAGTCTAAGTGAATGAAGAGAATGGTGCAAGCTATAAACCATAATTCCTTATGACCTCTCCCTTGGCCCTTAGGATTTTTTTTTTCCTCTGTCAAACCCTCTACCTTTTTGCCTGCACAGACTCTTTCTCTAAAACCAAGGGTTTACTTTAACAACATCTGAGAAACCAAGAAACCAAAATATTTCAATTTACATTCACACCAGTAGCATTCCTCCTAGGAGGATGTCAAATGTAGCTAATGAATGCATAAGAAAAAACAACATAAAATCAAGTAATTGAAGTGTCATTCTCAAAATCTAGCCCTAGCATATGTATTCAACTTGTCAGGTAGATGAAATATTCTCTACCTACAGTACCTCAAATATTTTGTCATTTTTTATAACCTGTTACCTACCTTGAACAGGAATCCCATGTTTGTCTTCCCTGTTCTACTTTCCTTAAGTTTCTACTAATTATCCTTTATGTCTCTTGTCATATGTCTCTTCCTCTAGGAAGCCTTCCTATACCACTTAAATCTAGACTGCATGCCCATACACCCTTTGAAATCCTCCAGTGCTGTGCACAATCCAAATCACAGCATTCCTACTGCAGGGGAGGAAAAAAAATCTTTTTCTTTCTACCCTTCTAGGTTCTCAGCAGGGTCTCTGTAACAAAAGACTGATTAACAAGAGAAAAGTATACAAATTTATTTGTTTTACATGATACAGGAGCCTTCATAAGGAAATGAGGATGCATAGAAATGGTTAAACCTGAGTGTTTTTATAGGAGGTTTGATGAAGAATGGAAAATCATGGGAAAATGTGATAGGACAAAAGGATATGAGCTAAGTGTAGTAAACAGTTGGAAATTTATCAAGGCCTATTCATTCCGCTTGGTGTTCCTCCTTCTTCAGAGATAAGGATGTTCCTTTCCTCCGAGTGTGGGGAGGGAACCTCTCACTTGAGCCTTCTTATTACCTCCTTCAAGGAAGAAGGTCAGAGAATGCTCCCAGCAACTTTCCTTTCTCAAATTACTTCAGCTTAAAATACTCAATATACCAGGGTACTGTATTTTGGGGTAGTGTGTCCTGAACCCTGTCACTACCCACAATTTAATTGCCTATTCATTTATCTGAGTTCCACTCCATTGATGACAGGAGGAAAGCTGTATTTTTCATTCACCTGTTCATCCACTAAATATAACAAAGTACATGCCACATAGTTGCCATTTAAATTTTGTTTGTACACATGCAAAAATTTCCTTATAGCCATCTTCCCTTTTCCCAATTAGGCACAATTTAGCATTTAAGTAGCGCCACCCTAAAGTTGAAAAATGTCATTAGACCTTTTCTTACATTATGATTCATCAGTTTCCCCTAATTGCATCAAGGTAAAATGACATCAGTTTACCTTACCAGTTTGGTCTCATCTCCTCCTCCAAACCTTCATTAACAACTCTATGAACAGAGCATTTTGATCCTTTTGGAATTTGTCTGTGTGCCATGCTCCTCCTGGCCTCATTACACTTGCAAATTTTCCTCTCCACTTTCATATTCTATCCTTTCCTTATTCTGTACACTGAAAATCTGTATTCACCTTTAAAAAATTATTGAAGTATAGTTGATTTACAATGTTGTGTAATTTCTGCTGTACAGCAAAGTGACTTAGTTATACATATATATATATATATATATATATATATATATATATATACACATATATATTATTCTTTATATTCTTTTCCAATTATGGTTTATCACAGGGTATTGAATATAGTTCCCTGTGCTGTACAGTAGGACCTTACTGTTTATCCATCCTATATATATTAGTTTGCATCTGCTAATCCCAAACTCCCAATCCTTCCCTCCCCAACCCCCCTTCCCCGTTGGCAATCACAAGTCTGTTCTCTAGGTCTGTGAGTCTGTTTCTGTTTCATAGCTATGTTGATTTGTGTAGTGTTTTAGATTCCACATATAAATGACATCATATAGTATTTGTCTGTCTCTTTCTGAGCTACTTTGCTTAGTGTGATAATCTCTAGGTCCACCCATGTTGCTGCAAATTGCCAAATTGCATTGTTTCATTCTTTTTTATGGCTGAGTAATATTCCATTATATATATATATATATATATATATATATATATATATATATACACACACACACACACCAGATCTTCTTTATCCATTCATCTGTTGATGTGCTGGACATTTAGGTTGCTTCCACATCTTGGATAATGTAAATAGTGATGCTATGAACATTGGGGTGCAGGTATCTTTTTGAATTAGAGTTTTCTCTGGCTATATGGCTAGGAGTGAGATTGGTAGATCATATGGTAACTCTATTTTTATTTTTTTTTAAGGAACCTCCCTACTGTTTTCCATAGTGGCTGTACCAATTTACATTCCCACCAACAGTGTAAGAGGGTTCCCTTTTCTCCACACCCTCATCAACATGTATTATTTGTAGACTTTTTAATTATGGCCATTCTGACTGGTGTGAGGTGGTACCTCATTGTAGTTGTGATATGCATTTCTCCAATAATTAGCGATATTGAGCATCTTTTCATGTTCGTATTGGCTATCTGTATGTCTTCTTTGGAGAAATGTGTATTTAGGTTTTCTGCCCATTTTTCTATTGGGTTGTTTGTTTTTTTGTTATTGAGTTGTATGAGCTGTTTGTATATTTTGGAAAATAAGCCCTTGTTGGTCACATCATTTGCAAATATTTTCCCCCAGTCCATGGATTGTCTTTTCATTTTGTTTATGGTTTCCTTTGCTGTACAGAAGCTTATAAGTTTGATTAGGTCCCATTTGTTTACTTTTGGTTTTATTTCTATAGCCTTGGGAGACTGACCTGAGAAAACATTGGTACAATTTATGTCAGAGTATGTTTTGCCTATGTTCTCTTCTAGGAGTTTTATGGTGTTATGTCTTATATTTAGGTCTATAAGCCATTTTGAGTTTATTTTTGTGTATTGTGTGAGGATATGCTCTAATTTCACTGATTTACATGCGGCTGTCCAACTTTCCCAACACCACTTGCTGAAGAGACTGTTTTTTCCCCATTGTATATTCATGCCTCCTTTGTCAAAGATTAATTGTCCATAGGTGTGCTGGTTTATTTCTGTGCTCTCTATTCTGTTCCATTGATCTATATGTCTGTTTTTGGGCTAATATCATGCTGTTTTATTACTATAGCTTTGTAGTATTGTCTGTAGTCTGGGAGGGTTATGCCTCCCAGGGTTAACATTTTGTAGTTCTCAGCATATAAGTCTTTCACTTCCTTGGTGAGGTTTATTCCTAAGTATTTTATTTTTATGGATGCAATTTTAAAAGGTATTGATTTTTACATTCCCTTTCTGATATTTCACTGTTAGTTCAAGAAATGCAGGTGATTTCTTTATGTTAATCTTGTATCCTGCTACCTTGCTGAATTCATTTATCAGTTCTAGTAGTTTTTGTGTGGAGTCTTTAGAGTTTTCTATATATAGTATCATGCCATCTGCATATAGTGACAATTTTACCTCTTCTTTCCAATTTGGATATCTTTTATTTCTTTTTCTTCTCTTATTGCTGTGGCTAGGACTGTCAAAACTATGTTAAAGAGAAGTGGTGAGAGTGGGCATCCTTGTCCTGTTCCAGATTTTTGTGGGAAGGCTTTCAGCTTTTCACCATTGAGTATTATATTGCCTGTGGGTTTCTCATAAATAGGTTTTATTAGGTTGAAATATGTTCCCTCTATACCCACTTTTGTAAGGGTTTTTATCATGAATCGATGTTGAATTTTGTCAAATGCTTTTTCTGCATCTATTGAGATGATCATGTCTTTTCTTTCACTGATGTGGTGTATCACATTGATTGTTATGCCTATGTTGGACCATCCTTGTGACCCTGGGATGAATCCAACTTGGTTGTGGTGTGTGGTCTTTTTCATGTGTTCTTGGATTAGGTTTGCTAATATTTTTTGAGAATTTTTGCATCTATATTAATCAAAGATATTAGCCTGTAATTTTCTTTTTTGTTAGTGTCTTTGGTTTTGGTAACAGGGTGATGGTGGCTTCATAGAATGTTTTGGAAGTATTCCTTCCTCTTCAATATTTTGGAAGAGTTTGAGAAGGATTGGTATAACTTCTTCTTTGTATGTTTGGTAGAATTCCCCAGTGAAGCCACCTGTTCCTGGACTCTTGTTTGTAGGGAGTTTTTTTTTTTTTAATACATATTCTATTTCACTTCCTAGTGACCAGTCTGTTCAAGTTATTTATTTCTTCTTGATTCAGTTTTGGTGGGCTGTATGTTTCTAGAAAGCTGTCCTTTTCTTCTAAGTTGTTGAATTTGTTGGCATATAATTGTTCATAGTATTCTCTCTTTTTTTTTTTTTTTTTTTTGTAGTTTTACAGTATCAGTTGTGATTTCTCCTCTTTCCTTTCCTATTTTGTTTATTTGGGTCTTCTCTCTTTTCTTCTTGGTGAGACTGGCCAGAGCTTTGTCAATTTTTTTACCCTTTCAAAGAATGAGCTCTTGGTTTTATTGATTTTTTTCTATTGTTATTTATTTATTTATTTATTTATTTATTTATTTATTTATTTGGTTGTGCCAGCTCTTAGTTGTGGCTCACTGGCTCCTTAGTTGTGGCATGTATGCTCCTTTTTTGCATCTTGCAGTCTCCTTAGTAGCAGCTCACCAGCTCCTTAGTTGTGGCATGAGAACTCTTAGTTGCAGCATGAATGTGGGATCTAGTTCCCTGACCAGGAATCGAACCTGGGCCCCCTGGATTGGGAGTGTGGAGTCTTAACCACTGCACCACCAAGGAAGTCCCTCCAATGTTTTTTAATCTCTGTTTTTTAAATTTCCTCTCTGATCTTTATTATCTCCTTCCTTCTGCTGACTTTAGGTTTTGTTTGTTCTTGTTTTTCTAATTCTTTTAGGTGGTGAGTTAGTTTGTCTATTTGAGATTTTTCTTGTTTCTTAAAGAAGGCCTGTATTGCTATGAACTTCCCTCTAAGAATTGCTTTTGCTACATCCCATAGATTTTGTGTGGTTATGTTGTATTCACCTTTTAAGAATTAACTTGCCCATTATGTTACTTCAGAAACTAATGTTCACACCTCATTTTGTTTTGAGACAGTTGATCCTCATTATTTGTGGATTCAGTATTTGCAAATCCACCTACTCCTACAATTTATTTGTAACCCCCAACTCAATGCTGTGGCACTTTTGTGGTCATTTACAGATAAGTGAAGAGTGGTGACAAATTTGAGTCACCCTTAGAGAGCATGGTTGCAGATAAGGTCAAACAAGGCAACAATTAAAGTAAACAATTAAAGGGGAGAGGGGCAATATAGGGATAGGGATTAAGAGGTACAAACTTATATATAAAATAGGCTGCAAGGATATATTGTACAGCATGAGGAATATAGCTAATATTTTATAATAACTGTAAATGAAATATAACCTTAACCACTATATTGTTCACCTGTAACTTATATAATATTGTATATCAACTATACTTCAATTAAAAACTTAAAAGAATTTGAGGGCTTCCCTGGTGGCGCAGTGGTTGAGAATCTGCCTGCCAATGCAGGGGACACGGGTTCGAGCCCTGGTCTGGGAAGATCCCACATGCCGCGGAGCAACTAGGCCTGTGAGCCACAATTACTGAGTCTGCGCATCTGGAGCCTGTGCTCTGCAACAAGAGAGGCCGCGACAGTGAGAGGCCCGCGCACCGCGATGAAGAGTGGTCCCCACTTGCCGCAACTAGAGAAAGCCCTCGCACAAAAACGAAGACCCAACACAGCCATAAATAAATAAATAAATAAATAAAAAATTAAAAAAAAAAAAAGAATTTGAATTTGATACATAAAACAGTAACACTCCAATAGATGCCTGTGGCAAGGTAGCAAGATATGTCACAGATAAACAAGGTTGGATGCTCGTAAAAAGGTAAGGACAGATTTTAGTCAGAAACACACTATTATTATAGGGAAAAGAATCCAGTGTGAGCTGAACTCCACTTGGATTTGCTCAGAAGTGACTGGACATTTTAAAAGGTAAATGAAGGAATTCCCTGCTGGTCCAGTGGTTAAGACTTGGTGCTTTCACTGCCGTTCATCCCCTGGTGGGGGAACTAAGATACCGCAAGACACACAGCATGGCCAAAAAAAAAAAAAAAAAGGGAAAATGAGGGAATAAGGAGGGGCATGAGAGGGGGCTCAGTAGAGTCAGGAAAGTGAAAAATTACAAAAAGCAGGAAGGGGTTGGTCCATGTGAAACCCATCTGAGTTTGTTAACTGGCACTCTTACCTTCCCACAGAGACAGGGAGATGGGGACGCAGGGGGCCTACCTTCAGGTATGGGTTGGAACAAACAGAAAATTCTCTTGGTAGCCTTGGGTTTTCTCAGGCAGGCACTTTAAAAGAGTTTAAGTCCACATAAGAATGGAATCTAAGGGGAAAAAAAAAGGTCATGAAGAACCTAGTGGTAAGACGGGAATAAAGACACAGACCTACTAGAGAATGGACTTGAGGATATGGGGAAGGGGAAGGGTAAGCTGTGACAAAGTGAGAGAGTGGCATGGACATATATACACTACCAAACGTAAAATAGATAGCTAGTGGGAAGCAACCGCATAGCACAGGGAGATCAACTCAGTGCTTTGTGACCACTTAGAGGGGTGAGATAGGGAGGGTGGGAGGGAGGGAGATGCAAGAGGGAAGAGATATGGGAACATATGTATATGTATAACTGATTCACTTTGTTATAAAGCAGAAGCTAACACACCATTGTAAAGCAATTATACTCCAATAAAGATGTTAAAAAAAAAAAAAATGCTACCTTAAGCTGTTAGAAACTATATTATTATTTGTTCAAGTTTTTATAGGCCAACGTTCAGACTTAGTAAAGAAGAGATTTCAGAGGAGCCTGGGTAGAAGAAGATACATTCTTCTTTCTTCTGAACAATATAAGCCTATTTCTCTCTCAATCACCTCTTTTTTATTAAGGACAAGTTGAACCATATGTTACACTTGATAGCAAAGGATATTTGCTGGATGGTATGTGTGGTCAGACATTTAATGAGAGCATCTATATGAACACAGAAAGGGGAAAAAGAGATTAACGTTTGGAGCAGATTATAAACCCAGTATTTGAGTCCAGAAGGCAGCTGGTTGAGAAGATTTTTAGACATTGAGCTCTAAGCATCTTTAGATGCTGGAGTGAGGACAGCAGTGGTAATATGATGGATTTCTTGCCTTATAGTTTGAACATTTGTGGTGATGGCATAAATATCAGTGTCACAGTCATGGTTGGTTGTTTTCTGGAACAGAGCATGGAAAATGCAGGACTTCAAGTGGACTTTTGAATGGCCCATGCATGTAGCAGCAGTTTCAGGCACAGAGGTTACCAACACATGATTTGTTGTGGTGATGAGTTATTTGAAGTTATATCAAGATGTTCAGCTTCTGCTTGCAGAACTTTTTCATATCCTGGGAGGAAAGAACAACTACAAGACCACCTGAGTCACAATAATGATCTTCACAGTAAGGTTTTAGTTCTCAGTGATGCCAAGCCAGGACGGAGGTAGAAAAGTTGGAAACATTCATTTGGAGAGTTGTAGCCAGATGTTGAAGGAAACTAGAAGGACTGAGGATTTGATAAATGATGACAAAATGTGTAAGATGGCAGAATTCTGTTCTATTTACAGGAAGGTAATAAAACCTCAAATAAAATAAATAGGATTAGGATCTTATTATCCAAAAAGGTGGTTTATACTTTTTAAATTTAAATGCAAATAAAGAAGAAAATGCCTTGATTTGCAATAGCATGGATAATACTGTAAGACATTAATTATGCTTGAAATAAGCCATACACCGAAAGACAAATACTTTATAATCTCGCTTATATGTTGAATCTAAAAAAGTTGACTCAGGAACAGAGAGTAGATTGGTAGTTGCCAGGCACTGGGAAGTGGGGAAATTGGGGAGATATTGGTCAAAGGGTACAAACTTTCAGTTATAAGATAAATAATTTCTGGGTATCTAATGTACATCATGGTGACTATAGTCAGCAATATTGTATTGTATTCTTGAAATTTACCGAGAGAATAGAGCTTAAGTGTTCTCACCACAAAATAAATGTAACTATGAAAAAAAAACAAGATTTGTCTCCATCACTCATTTTGATCAGATATAATCAAAGTAAGGTTATTCTTGATTACAAAATAATTTTTGCCTCATTAAATTTGGCTTATTTACATAAGTTCATTGAGAAAGTGAGAAAGGTAATTGACTATAGAGGCCTTTTAAATTTATTTTGTGGAACTTTTTATAAGGAAACTCAGATTGGACTCCTAAAGGCCTCTCAAAGCTGGGGAGCCAAGCTAATAATTGTCAATCAGATTTCATCGGCAGTACCTATGGATTTGAGTGAATTCTCTCTGCTTGAGGTCTCCAAAATACCCTAAGTTTCCTGAACCTGCCAGGAAGTAACCTCCCCAACTCATTTGTAAAGATAGGAAGCCTGCATGACAAGTACCAAGCCATATATCTTGAGCGTGCTTTATAGTCATCGGCTTCATAAAGTCAAACTTAATTCTTTAAAATGGTCTAGTCATGTCTGATTTTGTGCATCATTTTAAAACATGACATTTTAGTCAAAGACTTGGCAATAAAACCATTGTTTCCAACTGTGTCCTGTCACAAGGACAGATTCTTCTTGAATCTATGAATATAACTATATCGCTATAAAAATAAGAATACTTAATAGTTTCTGATTTTTGGAGGAATCAGGCAGGGAGAGCAAATAAATGTTTCAATTTTGTTTACAAAAATATAATTTACTACATTGTTATGAGTCATAGATAGCTTAAGAGAAAAGGAAAAAGGGTTTTCTTACACCTAGAAAATAGAACTTTAAAGAATCAGTGATATTTCAAACAAAAACCATAACAAGTATAATTATCTTTTATCATCTTACCGGGTCTCATGTAATTAATTTTGTTTTACTTGACATTAGGTTAACAGCTTTATGAACATATCAGCTTTTTAATATTAGAGTTTCAGAAATTCTGACTTAGCCCATTGGTATGATATCAACTTTATTTAAATAATGATATCCGAAGCCTGTATACCAGCCTGCCTGACATAGTTCTTTTCCTTTGGTTTCGAAGACAGTTTCTTTTTGTTGAAGTACTCTAACCTGTAGCTAGTTGCTTCTACCAGATGTTAGGAAAACATCAGAGTAAAACAACACTCTCTGTGCATGATAAAAGACTTGAAGTAGCCATAGTTAAAGACCTGATAAGGGTCCATTTCCAAATAACACAATTGACAAGGAAAGTTTATTGTTTTGTGATATATAATATTTTAAATACTTAAAATTATGATTGATAACATTATATAAGGAAATATCATAGATGGTGAGAGCACTGACAAATTTATAGGAATTTTATACAATTTCAGAAATAATAACTTACACATACAAATGTAACCTAGGAAAGGTTAAGTCTCTCTTTTTTGACAATGCTTCCCATGCAATTTGATATATCAAATAAATCTAATTAGTTTAATATCTCTCTTATTATAAGGTGAGAGAACAAATCCTTTGAGTTCTTCCATGGGCCCTATGGGAAATCTCAAAGTCAGTTCAAGGTAAAGAAGATTTTATTTATAATTTTATTTTGGAAAGTCCTCTAAACATGTCAAAATGTTTGGATATTTAATTAATTGGAATTAGAATAGAATTAAATAGAATAAGGGTGATGTTTAACTTTATGTGTTGATTTGATGGGGCTAAGAAATGCCCAGATAGCTGGTAAAATATTATATTTAAGTATGTCTGGAGGGTGTTGCTTTAAGAGATTAGCATTTGATTAGGTAGTCTGATAAAGATATCTCCCTTCAACAGTGTGGTCAGGTATCATCCAGTCCCTTCAGGGCCTGACTAGAATAAAAAGGCTAAGGAAGGGCAGCATTTCTTGAGCTGGAGCTTCCATCTTTTCCTGCCTTCAGATCATAACTTTTGATTATCCAGTCTTTGAACTAGAACTGAATTCAACCACTGGCTTTCTTGGTTCTCCATCTTGCAGATGGAAGATTATGGGACAACTTGGCCTCCATAAACTCCTGAACTAAACTGGTAATAAATCTCCTGTTATGTAGACCTCTTTATATATATACACTTGCTTCTATTTTTGTGGAGAAACTTGGCTAATATAGACTTTGGTATGGAGAGTGGTTCTAGAGGAAGAGAATTTTAAGAAAGTGTTTTCTAAATTCGTTCTGGGATTCTAGAAGTGGCTCTCTAATTATGATTAGATTTAAAGACACTAATAATTGTTTTCAGTAGTAAACAGAACATTGATAATTCATGGTCTGAACAGTTTATAGTGATACACAAATACTTGCATTGGATAATCCTAATTAGCCACTTATAGAAGCAAGGAACTAAGTAACTCTATATGACACTTTCAAACACTTTGGAAATCTAAGGAATATGATGACATTGATTTCTCCTAATGTCTTTGGACAAATAAAAGGATAAGCTCAGGGATTCAAATTCTAAACTCAAGCATTGCATATGACATAAGAGCTTGTCAGTGTGCCTTGTCAGAGAGCTTTATTCCTGGCAAGGATGAAACTGCTGAAAATGAACTGTAATTGGCTGAATTTCAAGACAAGTTGAACTCTCGTGCTCAATGGGTGTCTTCTATTAAAGTGAAGGAATTGATTGGGAAAGAATGGAATCATGTAATGTGGCATGAGGGTGTGTGGAAAGACCCTGATGAAGCTAGGGGCATTGAGCCCCTAAGTTCTGATGAGTTTTTGTTGCCAGTGTAGGTGGTCTCCCCAACCTCAGTGGCAGCAGCATGCCCACTCCAAGTGGGTAGCAGCATCCCTGTGCACAGAGGAATCAGCCTCTCCACCTCAGTCTGAAGGGATTAACCTTGCAATGTCAGAGAAAACCATAACGGTCTTCCCTGAGGCAGTTGCCGCCTATGACTAGACTCAAGTCCCAGCAGGTCCTTAAAGACGAGGATCAAAGCATAACCCTTGAGAAGGTGTGCTACAATCCAAAGCAAATCCTTAAGTTTTCTAATTTATACAAGAATAAAACTATGGAATAAGTGTGGGACTGGTTAACAATGTAGGATAAAGTTGGGTCAGACCAGATTTATTGATTTGGGCCAACTAAGCAGAGATTCTGCATTTATTGTTGCATCTTGGGTCCTTAGAAAGGGCTCTAACAGTTTGCGGGTATAATTAGCTGAAGCGTGGATCAAAAGTTGGCTCACTATGAGTGAAATTTAAATGACAAATCTCCTTTGGTTCAATGTATATAAAAGGATTCAAAGCTTAGGGAGATTGGAATGTTAGAGTGGATTTTTCATTTAAGTTCTACTCACCACTCTGGGAGGGTTCAGAAGACATACCTTTCAACAATACATTGAGAAATATATTTGTGTGTAGAATGCTAGCATCCGTGATGAGCACTATGATTGTTCTTCTCTGTGGGCCCGACTTTGCTTTTGGAGCTGCAGCCACTCAACTGGAAAATCTAAATGTGATAGGAGTAATCAGATCCAAGGGGCTTTGCCCAACCATTAAACTCTAGGTAGGTATAGTTCGTCTATACAAAGTCAAAAGCAAATACAAAGTTACTCTATACAAAACAGCAAAGTCAAAGCAGCAATCAGAATAGCCTGGCACAGACCTATGGTATTGGCTAGTTAATCATGGTGTTACATTAAGTATAAAAGATAGCAAACCCACCAAATCTTTACTTGATCTGTCTAAACAGAAATGGTCTAAGTCAAACAATGGTGTAACTTGAATCACAAAAAATATAAAGTCAACGCTTAACCAATCCCCAAACTTGAACCAGTTTACAGATCCAGAATCCCTGGAATGAAAGGGAGACAAGATCCACCTGAGGAAAGACCCTGACACTACCAAAACTTAAAGAGTATTGTTAAAATCTTACTGCCAGCCTTCCCCAAAGGAACTGATACCCTTTTACCAGGGTAACTGTGTACTGGGGGAAAGCAAATAATTAAACAATTCAGGGACTACAGGTCACTGGCGCTGAACTGACATTGTTACTGGGAGACCCAAAATGTCACTGTGGCACTACACTCAGGGTTGGGGCTTTTGAGAGTCAAGTGACCAATGAAATTTTAGTTCAGGTCCATCTCACAGTGGGTTCCCAGACCCATCATGGGGTTATTTCCCTAGTTCTAGAATGCATAATTGTAATAGACATACTTAACAGTAGAGAAAATCACCACATTTGTTCCCTGACCTGAGAAGTTGGGGCTATTATGATGGGAAAGGCTAAATAGAAGCCATTAGAACTGCTTATACCTAGGAAAATAGTAAATCAAAAGCAATACAACATGCCTAGATAAATTGCAGAAATTTGAAAGATGCAGAAGTGGTGATCCCCACCACATCCCCATTCACCTCTTTATTTGGTTGTGCAAAAGACAGATGGAACTTGGAGAATGACAGTGGATTATCATAAGCTTAACCTACAGACAACTCCAATTGCAGCTTCTATACCAGATATGGCTTTTATTGCTTGAGCAAATTCACACATCCCCTAGTACCTCCATTCAGCTACTGATCTGGCAAATAACTTTTCCTCCATATCTATCCAAAGGCCAGTCAAAAGTCATTTTCTCTCAACCAGTAAGGCCAAAAATACACCTTCACTGTCCTACCTCATGGATTGATCAACTCTCTATCCTTATATTCCAGTTTAGTTTGTAGAGATCTTGATTGCCTTTCCCTTCCACAAGATATCCCACTGTTCCATTACAATGATAATATTATGCTGATTAGACAGAGTGAGTGGGAATAGTACTATACTAGACTTGATATACTTTTGAGTGTCAAAGGGTGCAGAACAAATATGACTAAAATTTTGTGGCCTTCTAATTTGATGAAATATTTAGGGGTCAGTGGTGTTGAGCATGTCAGGTATCCCTTTCAAGATGAAGGATAAGTTGTGACATCTGGCCCCTCCCACAACCAAGAGGGAGGCACAGTGCCTAGGGGGCTCCTCTGGATTTTGGAGGCAGCTTATTCCTCAGCTGAGGTTACTACTTTGGCTCATTTTTCAAGTGAACTGAAAAGCTGCTAGTTTTGTGTAGGGGCCAGGACAAGAGAGGTTCTATAACAGTTCTAGGCTGCTGTGCAAGCTGCTCTGTGACTTGGGCCATATATTCCAGCACACCTAATAGTTCTGGAAGTTTCATTGGCAGATAGAGATGCTGTTTGAGGCCTTTGGCAGATCCGTAGGTGAATCACAGTGCAGACATTAGGATTTTGGAGGAAGGCTTTGCTATCATCCACAAATAACTACTGTCCTTTTGAGTAACAACTAGCAACTCTTGGTCTTTTTTTTTTTTTTCCCTCTGAGTCAAATCTTTATTTGGCAAACAAAGGTCTTTCTTGATAATGCAGTCACATGAGTGGAGAAACCATGGGCCATCACCCAGGCTCCAAAATCATCTCCAGCCAAAAAATGAGGAACCGAGTCCCCCTCCTTTGTTGCTTTAGTATCATGTTGGAGACAGTGCATGGAGGACTGACTATAGGGCTTTGAAGCCCCTCTGAGATGTTCCCTCCTCCTGAGTTACAGAATAGCAGCAGGAACTGGATCCAGAGGCTGGCAAAATTTATGCCCATAGTTCACTGGATTGTAGAGAGCTGAGTAGGAAGGAGGTATCCTGGAGGCTAAGCCTCCAAGGGCTATAGTCCTAGATCCTTGCTCCCCAGGAACCTGGGGGCAGGAAGGGATCTGAGCTAAGACTGAGGCCCAGTTTGGTATCACAGGCTGACTCCAATCCTTCTGAAGCCCAAAGCTGGCCCACCTGGGAGGGGCAGACTTTTAGGATAAGCGGTTGTCATTGCCCCTCATAATGGGCTGTGATTTGTTCCAAAGTCTTTCCTTTGGTTTTAGAGAATGAATACTTAACCACGGGGGCTTCCCTGGTGGTGCAGTGGATAAGAACCTGCCTGCCAATGCAAGGGACACAGGTTCGATCCCTGGTCCGGGAAGATTCCACATGCTGCGAAACAACTAAGCCCATGCTCCACAACTACTGTGCCTGCACTCTAGAGCTCGTGATCCACAACTACGGAGCCCACGTGCCACAACTACTGAAGCCCATGTGCCTAGAGCTCGTGCTCTGCAACAAGAGATGTCACCGCAATGAGAAACCCATGCACCGCAATGAAGAGTAGCCTCCACTTGCCGCAACTAGAGAAAGCCTGCATGCAGCAATGAAGACCCAACACAGCCAAAAATAAATAAATAAAGTAAAATTAAAAAAAAAAAAAACTTAACCATAGGCCATCAAGTTACCATGCAACCTCAGCTATTCATCATGACCTGGGTGTTATCTGACTCATGAAGTCGTAAAGTTGGTCATGCACAGGATTACTGCATTATCAAATGAAAGTAATACATACATGATCAGACCTCGACAGGCACTGAATGTACAAGTAAGTTACAGGAAGTTGTAGCCCAAATATTCTTTGTCCCTACTGCTATTTAATACCCCCCTCTCTCAGCCTTTACCTGTAGCCTTATGGGAAGCTCCATACAATTTATCTATTGACAGAGAAAGGAAAGATGCAGACCTGGTTTACAGACGTTTTTGCATGATATGGCAGTACCACCAGAAAGTGGACAGCTGTAGCACTACAGCTTATCTGTGGGACATCTGTGACGGACAGTGGGTAAGGGAAACCCTCCCAATGGGCAGAATTTGGGGCAGTGAATGTAGTTATTCACTTTACTGGAAAGAGAAGTGGTCAGACATGTGATTATATACTGATTCATGGGCTCTGGCCAATGTATTGGATCAGTGGTCAGGGACTTGAACATGTTTAGAAAATTGTTGACAATAAAATTTGGGGAAGAAATATATGGACATGTCTCGCACTGGGCCAAAAAAGAGTGGGTTCCATGTGATGCCCAACAAAGTGTGACCTCACAGAGGAAGATTTCAAAAATCAAGTGAACAGGATGACAAATTTTGTGGATACCAGTTAGCCTGTTTTCCCAGCCACCCCTGTCATTTCGCAAAGAGCTCGTGAACAAAGAGGGCATGATGGTAGGGATGGAGGTTATGCGTGGGCTTAGAAACATGGAATTCTATTCAGCAAGTCTGAGAGTCAATCTATCAGCATTGGATAGCAACACTGAGTCTCTCATGTAGAGCCACTCTACTGGGTGTTTGGCCAGCTACCTTGGTGGCTGGTTGATTATATTAGTCTACTTCCATCATGGAAGGGGCAGTTTTTTGTCCTTACTGGAATAGACACTTAATCTAGATATGAATTTTCCTTCCCCTCATACAATGTTTCTGCCAAAACAACCATCTGTATACTTACAGAATGCTTTATCCACTGCCAAGGTATTCTACATAGCATTGCTTCAAGTGAAGAAAATCATTTACAGCAAAAGAAGTATGAAAATGAGCTTATGCTCATGGGATTCACTGGTCACACTATATTTCCTACACTTTTGAAGCAGCTGGCTTGATGGAATGGTAAGGGCCTTTAAAAGACTCAGGTACAGAGGTGATATATGGTGCTGTCTCTTTTATATCAAGGATCCATTGTTTCAGGTATCAAGTGGTGAAAATTGGAGTGACACCATTTTTGCTTCCTGTTCCCGTGTTTTTATGCTTTGCTGGTCTAGAGGCCTTAGTTCTAGAGGAAGAAATGCTTCTACCAGGAGATAAAACAACAATTCCCCTGAATGAAGTTTAAGACTGAAACCTGGCCACACAGAGCTCCTCATGCCTCTGAATCAACTTGTAAGGCAAGGAGTTTGGATGCAGGTTAGGGTGATTGTGACTACTGTCAGAGAAAATCCATAGCTGGAAAATAGTTAAAATGGTAAAAACAGATTTATTCAGGACTACTGTAACAGGTTAACATTGTCCAGTGTTGGACCAGTGTCAATTCTGAATACAGTATGGGCAAGTAGTTATTTATAGCCAAAGATTCTGAGGGAGTCAGTGGATTAATAATTACTAATATAAAACAACTGTTAGAAAATTTTGCCTAAACAGATCTAACAGGATTATTGCTGAAGCCAGGCCAGGCTGACCAGAAATCACCTGGAGGATGGTGGAGAATGAGAAACCTGATTAGATACTGAGGGTGAGAAGATATAGAGGATGTGGGACTTCTGCTATATGAATTAGCAGGGTTCTTGCTGAAAGAAGTATACGGATGGACCCATGAGGATGCTCAGGAGCCTGATTAAAGTTTGGCTAAGCAAAGAATCTTTGTCAGTTCCCCCTATTGTAAGAAGGAAAGAAAAACATTCTTCTTTCCTTTGAACAGTATAAGTCCATTTCTTGTTTGGTTGCCTTCTGTTCATTTAAGGACCAGCCTAATCATTTGTTGAGACTTGGTAGTAGTGGTTATGCTGTGTGGTGCAAGCGGTCAGACATTTAATAATAGGAGGTTTCTATGGGGGAAAAAAAGCACAAAGATTGATATTTAAAACCCAATTTCTGATTCTAGAGGGCAGCTTGTTGAGATTTCTCGATGTTGAGTTCAAGGATGTTTAGATGGTGGTGTGTACAATAGTATCAATATAATGGATTTCCTTGTTTGCAGTTTGATTGCCTGTGGTGATGATATCAGGTGTCCAGGTGAACTTTCTGAGTGGCCCACACAGCAACAAGTGGGAAATTTGCCTATATATATAAAATCTGTTGTGATATTCTTGACATTTACATCAAGTCATTGAGCTTCAGCTTCAAGGACTTTGAGAAAAGGGAAGTTTTAGTTCTCAATGATTCCAAGTCAGAAAGGAGAAAACATGGAAACGTTAATTTGGAGAGCTGTTTTCAGATACTGGAGGAAACTAGATGACTTAAGATTTGTCAATGACTGGTAAAATGTGCAACATGGAACCCACAAGGGTACATTATAGTTTTCCATTGAAACATAATTTTTCTCTCTATAGTTATCACTATTCAATCAAAGATAATTAAAGTAAGGCTTTTTTTTTTTTCAAAATAAGTCCAGACTCATTTAACTTAGTGTGATTGTTTACATAAGGGCAGCAAAGATGGTGACTAACCACACAGGTCAATTGTGTTTGTTTTGTTGGAACTTTTCATAAGGAATCTCTGACTGGATTTTTCAGTCTCTCAAGGCTAAGAAACCAAGTCAGAAACTTGCCATTAGATTTTTCATGCAATACCTATAGATTTATGTGAATTTCTCTCTTCTAGGGATCCAAAAATTATCCTGAGATTTCTGATCCTGCCAGGAAGTGACATTTATACTGACTTTTAAGGTAGAGAATCCTATGTGAAAGGTTCAGGCTGCTTTTTTGTTTTTTTTTGTTTTTCAAGTGGGGGTGGTAATAAGCATTGGCTCCTTTAAGTCAACCTAGGTTCCTTAAAGCTGTATGGTCATGTCTCATTCCATGCACTTTATTCTCAAATTTGATCTGCCATTCAAAGCCTTGGTAATATAACCAAAGTTTCAAGTTGGGTACATTTTTAGGGATAAAAGAGTCTTACTGAACTTAGGCAAATAACTATATTGCCATAAAAATAGGAATACTCATTAAGAGTTTCCAGTCCTGAAGGAGTTAGGGAGAAAAAGCAATTGTTTCATGTTTGTTCACAAAGTTCTACTTTACCAAATTGCAGTTAGTTACATAGCTTAAGAGAAAAAAGTTTTCCTTATACATGGAAAACTTAAAAAAAAGAAAAGCAATGTTTATTCAAAATTATTAAAAAGTACAATCATCCTTATCAGTTCATTAAGCCTCATGTAATTAACCCTTGTTCTAATAGATCTTAGATTAGTAGTTTCTGAATACAATATCTTCTTTATTACTTCTGGAAATTCTTACTCAGTCCAGAGTCATGGTCTCAAAGTTATTACAGTTATGCTATCATAAACATTTATGCCCATAGCTGATTGTAAACACTTACAGGAATTGGAGCAAAAAATGTGAATTGCAAATGACTTATAAAGGCCAAGGTTAAACTTCTGATGAGAGTTCATGGACAAGAAAATTAATTATTTCTTTGGCATTCAACATTTAAGCATAATAGCTGGACAACAATGGTATTGACAGGTTTCTATGAACTTCATAAAAATTTGAAATACCTGTATTAGTAATATATATCCCCCCACATATATAACCTAAAAAGGTTTATCATCGCTATGTATTTGTTAACATTTCCTGCTTAACATGCTAAGTGAATCTAATTAGTTGAGCATATAAAGACTTAAACATAAGACATGACACCATAAAACTCCTAGAAGAGAACATAGGCAAAACATTTTCTGACATAAATCATACCAATGTTTTCTTAGGTCAGTCTCCCAATGCAATAGAAATAAAAACAAAAATAAACAAATGGAACCTAATCAAACTTACAAGCTTTTGCACAGCAAAGGAAACTATAAACAAAATGAAAAGACAACCCATGGACTGGGAGAAGATATTTGCAAATGATGCAACTGACAATGGCTTAATTTCCAAAATTTACAAACAGGTCATAGAACTCAATGACAAAGAGACAAACTCCCAATCCAAAAATGGGCAGAAGACCTAAATAAACATTCCTCCAAAGAAGAAATACAGATAGCCAAGAGGCACAAAAAAAGATGCTCAATGTTGCTAATTATTAGAGAAATGCAAGTCAAACCTACAGTGAGGTCCACCTCACATCAGTCAGAATGTCCATCATTAAAGAGTCTACACACTATAAATGCTGGAGAGGGTGTGGAGAAAAGGGAACATTTACACACTGTTGGTGGGAATGTAAGTTGGTGCAGCCACTATGGAAAACAGTATGGAAGTTCTTCAAAAAACTAAAAATAGAATTACCATATGATCCAGCAATCCCACTCTTGGGCATACACCTGGACAAAGCTATAATTCAAAAAGATACATGCACCCCATGTTCATAGCAGCACTATTCAAAATAGACAAGACATGGAAGCAACCTAAATGTCCATTGACAGATGAATGGATAAAGAAGTAGTGGTACATATATACAACAGAGTACTACTCAGCCATAAAAAAGAATGAAATAATGCCATTTGCAGCAACATGGATGCAACTAGAGATTACCATACTAAGTGAGAAGTAAGTCAGAAAGAGAAAGACAAATACCATATGATATGACTTATATGTGGAATCTAAAATATGTCACAAATGAACCTATCTATGAAACAGAAACAGAATCATGGACATAGAGAACAGACTGGTGGTTGACAAGGGAGAGGGAGTTGGAGGAGGGATGGAGTGGAA